>NC_016089.4:30417993-30688635 GCF_000004515.6 Glycine max
TAAGATTTTTTTTTTCAATTTTAGAGAGTTGCCACCAAAATCTTATAATTTAATTTAAAAGATAAATCTTCTTTGTTGCTTTTGTCAAACCTTTAAAATTCACCAAAGCCAAGTACCACAAAGGTAAAAAAAAAAAACTCTCTGCAAGGCTTAACCACTTGGGATTACAGTAACCAAAAGATGACCAACCTCAATGATGTTGTTTCACTACTACAAAACATAGATTCTACAACAGTATTCGACGACGATTTTACCAAAATTGTTGTCATTAAGAAGGCGGTAGTATCTTAGTAAATAGTGTGGCTATTTCAACGTTGATTTTCAAAAAATCGTCTTTGAAATTGGTAATTCACAATGGTTTTTAGGGGACTCCTCATTGAAATCGATAAATCAAAAACAGTTTTGAAAAACCATTTTTGAAATTGAAATGTTTTTTTCTCATGCCCTTATCTCTGTCCATTTCACTCGTACCTTAGCCTCTTTATGTCTTGTGTCTCTTTGACTTAATCCCACCCTAAAGAGTGTTTCCGCCGAAGCTCACGCGTACCGTCGTCGTCATCGTCGCATGCCCTCACCCTCATAGTCACTTCACTTTGCCTCACCATTTGAAAGGTTTGTTTCCCTCGCTCATTCCCCCTCGCGATCTTCCTATCTTTGTTTGCTTATAATTTGTGATAATTACATGTTTAATTTGTCTATGTGTGCTTGATGAGTAAGACAACTTTGACAATGGATATCTATTAGGCAAAATGGTCCCAACGAATTTCATGTTACTTTGTCCACATTGTTTGCAAGTGTTAAGCTGGGTGTTGAGAAAGTCCCCCCCCCCCCCCTCCAATTTTGTTGGGAAGTAAAGAAAACCTGCTCAATAAAAAAATTGTAGTATGCATGTAAGAGACTTGGTAGTAGAAAGAAAAAAGTTTCTTTCAACTATTTAGAAGAAGAAAAACTAAATGAATGTATTGAAAGCCTTGATCCCTTGGGACTTGAGAAGACCTCAATGCTTGGTTTTCTAGCCTTTTTGTTTCTTGTTGGATATCTTCTTTTCATTTCTTTTAGGATGAACTCAATGCTTATTGTTTGGTATACCACAAGAAAAAAGGCTATTTGCAGCGATATTTTTTGTTGGAAAATATTTAATATTGATGCAAAAAATACTTTTGCCAACGAGAAAATTGTTGTTGCAGTCTGCTGCAATAACATCTAATGCAAAATTTTTTGCAATGACATTTGATGTTATTACCACTCCTAATGCTTTTGCAATGAAAGTTTCTGTGCTACTACACTACTACAATTTTTAAATTTAACATCGCACGGTTAACATCGGTTATTCATAAAACCGATGTTAACAAAAGCTCGGTGACATTTTTGTAAATAAGTAGAGTTAGTTAACATCGGTTTCTCCAAAACCTATGTTAACGAGTTTATGTTAACATCGGTTATTTAAATAACTGATGTTACCTATTTGATGTTAACATCGGTTTTAAGAAAACCGATGTAACCTAGTTGAGGTTAACATCGATTATCTTTAAAAAAACCGATGTTGTTATGTTTATAAATTAAAAACCTGAAATTGCACATCCCGCACGCTTGAACCCTATCGTTCTTCTTCTTTCTCCTTCTGCCTGAGTTCGTCTTTGCTGCAAACTGCCCTGCCCTGCCGTCACTGCAAGCACATTATGGAGTTCGTCTTTGTCGAGTTCGTCTCTGCCACTTATCGATTGAGGTACGTCCTTTCATTTTAACCTTAGGCGTTCCTCATTTTAACATTTGGTCACTTTTGCAGCTCGAAGAAAACTAGGAAAGGAAAAAGTCTCGAAAAGGGTGGGAATCGATTTTGGAAGTCCATTGGGCTTGGCTTTAAGACTGCCAGGGAAGCCATCGAAGGTATGTCTCTATTCTCTGTTAATGATGAAAATCCATTGTTCAGTGGTCTATCTCTATTCTCATGTTTCGAAACCATAGCTAGACTAACTAATATGATTGATATTTGACTAAGATGAGACTAGTCAATATGATTATTTTTCTGAACAATAGGTTTTGTTACCCATTCGTGTTACTGTGAATTTGGAGATTTAAATTAGACTAAGACGATACTAAGTCATTATAGTTAATTTTGTTTCAAAACCAGTTAGTTTTTCTTACCCATTCGTGTTACTATGATTATGTTTCAAAAATATACATTCATTGCTCCTATCTATTAGACACTTAGTTTCTGTTTTAGTTGTTTGATTTTGGCTTTGGTCTAAAAGGTTAGGTTTCAAGTATCTTCCAACCATCCTTTTGTGTGAAGACTCGGTGCCATTGATGGTAGAAGCCAAAGACACTAATTGTTTGTCCTGCTGCTCCCAGTTTAGGTAGTCTAGGTTTTGCTGTCTAATTAGTTCATGTTCTTCATTCAATAACCTTTTTGGCCTTAATTTTCTGATATAAGCTTATGAAGCTGATAACCCTTTATTGTTGCAACAACCTATTGTCTCCACGTAAGATAGTTTTCATGTGTGTTTGTTTGTAGTCAGCACACGTTTTGATGCATGCTTAGATCAATCCAAGAATCTTGTGACATTGGATTCAACTAGCGTTTGAGACTTGTTAATACTAAAACAAACATACCCTTCCTCATCTAATTTTAGGTTTGGGATGTAATAGATAAGATACTAGGCAGAGTTATGTTTGATCATTCAAGTTCTGATACCATAAAGATATATAAGCAGTAACTAATAAATGAGAGAAGGAATATGGATACATTATACGCTATAATATTCATTGGGTTAATGTATATCCATAGTTTTTCTATATTAAAAAAAAGTTTTTAATTTGTACAAGATAACTTCAATATAGTGGCCATGTTGCTTCTTGCAGTCTCACTATAGTTGTTTTAGGGTCTGCCCTTCTGCACTGCTTGCTATTTGGGATTGATAGCTATGCTTAGAGTTTAGTGTTACTGGAACTTTTGAGGCTTTGTTGTTAAATAGCTGCTACAGTGCCTTTCCTAATTAAAATATATGCTTAACCAGAGGCAGTGTTATTAAATAGCATATAGAAAATCTTTGGTGTTTGGTGGATATACCTTATAGATTTATACACATGAGCATGATTGTCAATTCTGTACCAATCTGGATATTAAGTAGAGTTCTTACCAACAACATGGTTGCCAAAGTTGACAGATGAACAAAGTAAATAGATGCAATTAAAAGTCAACAAAACACCTAAAATATATCATTACTTACTCATTGTAATGCCCCCAAAACCACTTAGTTCATGCATACAACACACTAACAATGGGATAAATGATGCATTAGATATATGCACATCCAACTTAGTAATCTCTTTATGCCAACAAATTTTGTTAAATTAAGTCATGTAGAGAACCTAGTTACATACTTTGACGAATTAAACTTAACCACAAAGTAATGATGAAAATTATCAATTCCATGGGGTTTTAGGGGAAAAAATTGAACATGAAAATAGAAAGCATGTCTAGAGAAATAAGCTAATTCTAACATGTAATTATAAGCTTATAACAAAATTTAATCCCCATAACACAAATGGTCTCATATATTTCTAAAAATGAGAAATTGATTTCCAGCAGCTCATAACCTTTGTAAGGTAGAAAATACCTTTGTGTGTTTTTTACTTTTAATATTATGCATCATGATGATGAAGTCCCTACATTATATGCACTTATCATATATTTTTTGTATCATTCTGATTTTCAATCAATTTCACTCTATTAGTTTTCTTAATTCTGTTTGTTCTCTTGGGCACAAAAACAAGGAAAAAAAAAGCTAGTAATAAGATATTGAAATTCAAAAACAACTACATATGGGTGGAAGTCTGTGAAATTCAAGGACTTGCACGCCTTGTTAGAGTTTATTTCACTTTGAATATTTGGGGCAGTGGTTAGTTTGGGGTTTGATTTTGGTCCATGTTTGTGGAGTCATATTGTGGGGCAGTTTGACTTGTTGAGAATTTGAATGTGGTAATACTCATTTGAGAGGGGGAATTAATGTTGAATTCAAGTGAGTTGCATCTAAAGCTAGTTGCGGGGCAGTTTGACTTGTTGGAAATCTTTTGTAGTTGCAGATTGCTTTGGAAGAGAATTTGGTAAAGATGATGACATTTCTTCTTGTGTGTATCATAGTAATTAAAAATAAATTAACTTTATTACTTTTATTTGAAAATTATTACTGAAGTAATAGTATTGAAACTAATAGAAATAAAGAATAGAAATATTCAATGGTTTTGACCTTTCCCCATCTTTTGCACTCTCAATTTTTGAACTAGTAGCTCCATCTTATTCATGGAACTACTTTATAGTTGCATCTAAAGCTATCATAAGAACTTGTATTGCCTTTGTATTGTCTTTCCATGAGAATCTCTTCCTCCAAACCTTTTAAAAGTAATTGGATTCTTATAAAATGACATTACAAAGACAATAAAAGTTGAGTCTGGAATTCAGGGTTGAATTTTGTTGGTAAAACATATGAAACTAGCTTTAACTTTTGCTTTTGTCTGTGCTTGGCCAAAAAGAACAGTGGTAGTTAGTTTATGGGAAGCAGTTTTTCCATTTATATATGATGCATGATTTCTAGATGGAAAAACAGGTCAACCTAGGCCAATGGTAGGATGGTGGATCAACTACCCTTTTTTTAAACTTATTTGAAGGTCAACCCATCAACTTTTTGATAGTGGGTTAGGCTGTGTAGCATGGCTATAATTTTTTTAAAAAAAAGCAATTAGGCTATGTAGCATGGGTATAATTATGTATTGCTTTACTGATAGCTTCTTTGTTCATAGGTTATAACCACTGGAATATCTCAACCTTTATCAGCGTCAAAAGTAAGATTGAATCCTTTAGCCTTCGTACAATCTGTTCCTTCTAGTGAAAAAGTGAGGTGAGTTTATATTTCCTTGTTTTTTTGTCTTTATCTTTCTTAGTTTCTTATATATTTGATATTTTATATGTTTGAGTTTTAAATGTGTTAAAAATAGAAATAGAAATTTAAGTGGCTTTTATTACTATCTTGAGAACTAAATTACATTACATCTATAGTCCTATCCTTCCCCAGGAAAGAATGGTGTAAGCTAGCTATCAAGCAAGCAAGCACTGTTTATAAGCCCCTTTTCATTAGAGAACTTTAGGTAGCTTTTTTTTTCCTTTCCATATTGTATATTCCAGTTCACTAATCACCTTTTCCTAGCCTGCTTGCAATATAAGCACATGAAAGCTGCGACATATTTTCTGCTACTTTCCTGAATGAAATCTGACTATTGTCTCAGATACGCGTTGCTCACACAGCTACACCCATTTTTGTATTCATTTCCTTTATTGTCCAACTTTTGTCTTTTAGGCTGGAGTGATTGAAAGGTAGGAGAGGATAAAATTGCCTACCATGACCATCACTATTGTTCTTGTTGTTGCTTTGGTGTGAATCTGAACCAAGTTGAGCGACTAGGAATTCTAGATCCTTATTTTCTAGAGCAGCAACAGCTAATGCATTAGCATTACCAGGACTAGTAATAATAGGTTGGGGTGAATCCACTTGAGAAGCACTGTTATTGATTTCTGATGAAAGTGAACCACTTTCAATGTGTTGATCTAAGGTTTGCTTGATTTCTGATTTGTAGCAGAGGTTAGAGCTTTCAACTCATGACAAAGTGGGAAACAATGATGCAGCAATGTAGATGTAGATGCAGGGCATCCATCTAACACAAACCCAATAACTTTCTCAAAGCCCGATTCCACTAAAATTTTACCAAAATCATACTGCCTTGCAATCTTAGGACTTATTGAAATGTTGTGCTGCCTTAGAATATGACGATTTAAAATACCCCCTACCCCAATTGCAATATAATAAAAATAGAAATAAACTAACACAAGCATATCACTAATTAATAAGAAAAGTAGAAGAGTGAACCACTTTTGTTCAGTGCATGCAATCGCAGATATTAAGTCCATATTATCACAAGCATGGATGCTAAAAGTGAGTAACTGAATCAATATTTTCCAATGAAATATAACATGTAAATATGATAGTTGAAAATTAAGAAATGCTTCTCACTTCATTCTAACTTTAACATGATTCTCAAGTGATAGTGAGTCTCCTCAACCATGGATGATTTCTCACTTCATTCTAACTTTAACATTGTCACTCAAACAACAAGTTGACCTTTCAAGAGCCTTTAATGTCATTTCCTCAACTGAATAGCAAAGGGAATTAAGTAGCAAACACTCTAACTAAGTTTAATCATAGTGAAGCATAGGTAATGCAAGTTATTAATTTTGCTCCTAATATCATGTCAGCTGCCCTTATGGTAGATAGAAGTGGTGTTACTTTCCATGAGGATATTAGTAATGTAGCTGTATTAGAAATTACAATTGGCCTAGAGTGGGAATTTCTTGTATACCTATGTTTAGCATAGAGTTTGCATTGTGTAAAGGCATCAATGAAAAATTTTAATTTTATTTTTATCTTCTTTTAGCCTCTCTAAGGGTGGTTTTTTATAATCTGTTTCCATGACTTAGTTTTAGCTATCTAACAAAACGATAGGGTAGGTCTAGAGAGATCAAAATAGATTCTAAAAATAAAGTGGCTTAAAATTTATATTGGTGGATTTTAGAATATTATTTATAATGTCATTTAGCCTTTTTTTAATTTTCTAAACACTAAATTGTGCTGCCATACTATTTTCAGATTCCATCAAGATTGATTTTAGGCATTCTTGATCCTGTGCTCATTGCTGTTTGGAGAAGTGGTCCTGTGGTCATTGCTGGAAAGTCAATTGTGCTGAAGCCTCCAACTCAGGTATTTATATCTTTGATTCGAAAAGTACTTTCAAATTGTTTTTGTATGCATTACCTGTATAGTTGTAGAAGTGTTTGATTTATAAGCACCACTTGTTCCTGAGTATAGGATAGCTTGCAACAGCATCTTCAGCAATGCCATGAAAGTAGTTTTTATTGAATAATTTGGAAAGTAAATAAGAAATAATCAATTGCAGGCCCAATACCATTCTCTGTTACATAAATTCCTGTATTTGTTTGACTAAGTAATCAAAAGACAACTCAAACTTTTGTAATCTGTCTATAAGATTGTAGTTATAGAATTAAATTTGCCTCCTTGATTATTTAAATTCAAATTGATGCGAAGGATGCACTTTAAATGAAAGAAGAAGAAAACAATCAAATGGGGGTTGAAAAGGAATCTTGTTATACCCTAAAATATCTCAAGACATTTTTGTACTGCATTACCTATGCTCAAGTCAAATCCATGGTTTTTAAGCTCCCTATACTCCTGACATAGAGCACATGTTTCACAGCAAAAATGAACTAAACAGTCCATACATGGAGCCTCTGGTAAGTCATATTGTACCCTCAATTTGGACCTATAATAGTAAGAACACAAGCATGCAAGCCCACTCAGAGCTAGTAGGGTCCCATAAATAGCCCCAGCACAAGTGCAAGCTGCATATATGAAACAAAAAGACAAGAAAAAATTGCAATAGATAATTAGATATAACATATAATCGTTCCCCTAAAAAAAAAGCAAGCATAACCGTTATGAAGTATATATTGTACTCATATATGCAGTGTTTAATAAAAATTGAAAACTTACTTGTATTGCCTTTATCTACTATCTCAGCTATCAATCCAAATGTAACACAGGGGTAGAAGCAAGTGACCAAACCTTAGAAAATAAACAACCGTAGTATATCTCAGTTGCTTGATGTTTATACTATTGAGAATGAAGAAGGACAAAACTTAAATACAATTCTATAGGTGTTTTTAGTGTTTATCTCTAATCAAAATTGGAGTTTCATCTTGGTAATCTGCAAAATAAATGTTTGTATTTGAGATGAAATTCCAATTCTGATTGGAGAACTGGATCAAAGTGCTTGTAGAACTATATCTAAGTTTTGTTTAGAGATGAGATCACATAATTCATGGGTTCTTACAGTTTCCAGGATCATCAGTACTACGGCACAAACCAGTTGACCATCGTTGTGTCCTAATCACAGGACCCCTTACACTAACACTGTTGTTGATGTATGGAGGAGCATAGGATGGAATTTGAGGAGGGCCATAATTTGGTGGCACCACAACTGGTAGAACATACCCTGGATGTCTATGATGAGCTGCATATACCTCTTCATGTTCATCTACTGTAGGATACATTTTGCTGGTACTTTAGCAAATTAGCTAGAATTAAATTATTGTTACTGTAATGACCCTCTAATAGCATGCCAAACTTTTCGGCTTATCTTAGTATATATAAATAGATGGAACTTAATTTAAAGAGGGCACTCCTTATTTTAATTACTAGCTAGCTAGTTAGGCAATAGTTTTTCAGTCTGATTATTTTCATAACCAGAAGTTGCAAAGAAAAGTACTAATTAGTAATAAGCATTTGAAGTCAACATAAATAATTGGAATAAGTCCAATGACCATTGATATAGGAGAAACAAGTCATTGTTAGCCTGCATCATAAACACAAGTCATTCTGTACTCTAGTCTATACATCCAGCTAACTAGGTAGACAGAGATATTCAGATGCTTTTTGGAAAGAGAGATTAATTTCATACTCAATTGGGACCTTATATAGTTGTGCAAAGCCACATATATCCAGAAAGTAACCCCCCTAGACCACTTTGTTAATTACTTAAACTCCATCTTCACTAATGAAATCAGTTTGATCGAAAAACCCTTGTGGGATGAAAAGCTAATTAATTTATGTTATCTATATATGTCTCTTTCTCCATAATGTGAACCATGTATTTCCAGCAGATCAATACATTCTGGTTGGTTAAAATTGATTATTTCAGAGCCAAAAGAAACTTCATCATCAGACTTATGCATTGGCCTTTCATTATGAGAACCAATATGTCATAGAGTGGACATCATGTAGATTTATGGGGAATGTTGTGTTGCCTGTGGTGGTGTCTTGCACAACATTTATGGGGAATTCTTGTTAGAATTTTTGCAACATGGTACATAGACAAAAAGAAAAGAAAAGAAATCTTCTGTACTCTGTTATTATGACACAACAAGCAAGAAGCAGGTTTAATTAAAATTATCTAGTGTTCTGAAGTGAACATTTTATGTCCTGGTGGTAGTGGTGTGGATTCTTCACCATATGGTGTTTCTAATCCTTCATATTGTGAACCATCCCCAACATATTGTTGCACCACCAACACTGAAGTAGTGGCTGCAAAATCTGAAGATGCTAGCATATCCCCAATTGCCCCTGTCTCAGGACACTCACTCCAATCAGTGAGTCCTGCAGTGAGTGGTGATATCACCCCTTGACCTCTCCCAACTATGAAAAGGTCATGAATGTCATCCATTGTTCTTATTGTTGTCACTGTGTCCTCACCATTGCTGACCACCTTCTCAACATAATCAACCGCATCATCATCCCCACACCTCATCCTAAACTCATGTATAAGCTTCTCATCATGCTGCTTCTGAATATCCCTATCTGTTTGCACTGTCAGCACCCTTGGTTCTTCCAAATCAATACCACCATGTTGTTGCCTCAATGGCTCTACTTGTACTTGATCACTTTGGACAAAACGCATTATGGTAAGGCTAATCCCGTGATGTTCCACCATTCTCCATCCATAGCACAATGCCTCTCTATCATCTGGTCCTCCAAAGAACAACACTGCTACATGATGAGATACTTGATTTCCCGCTAGATGGTTAGAGCCACTTAAGCCTTTATCCACTAGAATTTCGACCGAGCAAGGTGCATTTGCTAGCACATACTGGTTGATGGATCTGTATGCCATGTTTGTTGCTTCCATTATTTAATTAGAAAAAAAGTTAGATTGGTGGTAAAAGGTTAATTTTAGCAACATGGTGTTAATTTTTTTGTATAAATTTGCTCTAATTGCAAGACATGATACAATCAAATTGCTTGTAGCCTTGGCAGCCAATTGATTGCTTTCTGCTCTGCCCATTAAGAAACTTTTATAGTTTTTGTATTTAAACTCTCATTGTAACACTTTAAATATGATGCATAACTGAAATACAACAAATCAAATTTTGCTCCATCTTTGTATGTGTGTGGTTGCTAGTTTCGTTCTACCACATTTCTGTTCGGTCCTTCAGTTATTTATGTTCAATCCTACAACCTATTATGTTTTCTAACAGAATCTCAAAATCCTCGAGTGATTTGTCTCTGACGTTTTTGCTAGGGGATACTGGATGATTGCCCCAAAAATCTAGTTAATTATAGTTTTATCTTCTTTTAGCCTCTCAAAGGGTGGTTTTTTTAAATCTATTTCCATGGCTTAGTTTTAACTGTCTAACAAAATGATAGGGTAGGTCTTGAGAGATCAAAACAGATTCTAAAAATAAAGTGGCTTAAAAGTTATATTGGTGGAATTTAAAATATTATTTATAATGTCATTTAGCCTTTTTTTTTTTAATTTGCTAAACACTAAATTATGCTGCCATACTATTTTCAGATTCCATTAGGAGTGATTTTAGCCATTCTTGATCCCGTGCTCATTGCTGTTTTGAAAAGTGGTCATGCGGTCATTGCTGGAAAGTCAATTGTGCTAAAGCCTCCAACTCAGGTATTTATATCTTTGATTCAAAAACTACTTTGAAATTGTTTTTGTATGCATTACTTGTATAGTTGTAGAACTGTTTGATTTATAAGCACCACTTGTTCCTGAGTATAGGATAGCTTGCAATGCCATGGAATAATCAATTGCAGGCCCAATACCATTCTTTGTTACATAAATTCATGTATTTGTTTGACTAACTAATCTAACATCTAATGAGTATCTGTCAATACTCCTCCCCTAAAGTTTCATTTTGTCGTAATGATGAATAGCTTGGAGCTACTGACATAAAGTTCCAATAGTGTTTCAAGTAATTGAAGCATGGTGACCAAGCCATGCAGCCCAAAATTAACTTTCAATCCTCCTACTCTAACACGAAAATGTGATGTAAGTGTCTCCATTTTCTCTGGTATAGAGGTTTATAGCAGTGGAATATACCCTTCACCAAGCTTCCTTTTCTCTTCCAAACTAATAGGCTTCCTTCCTGTTAGGCTGAAAGTGTATTTCTCTGGGTCTACTGACTTGTTATCCTTGAAATCCACCTTGTTCTCTTCACACACACACACACACACACACACACACACACACACAGACACACACACACACACACACACACACACACAGAGATTCCATAAATAAAGAAAGAAGGCCCTTACAGTAAAGTCACATGTGAATCTCCACATGGATTCCATGAGCTGTCCAAGGTTCACTCTCTCTCCATAGATTCCATAAATGAAGAGAAACCCAAAAGGTGTACAAAGTGAGTCACTACTACTCACCCATATTTTGAGACAAGGGAAAACTTTCTCTTTTTCATGATTTAAGGTTGTAAGAAGAAACCTTAGTAGTTGACAGTTTGTAATTAGGGTTTTAAAGTTAGACTTGTAGTTGTATTACAAATAGCAATGAAGAAAAATTGTTGATGAACATTTAGTTATTTTAGTCTAATTAAGTTTATAGAAACCTTAAAAATCATAATATTGCATCTGCAATTGCGGTTGCGAACCACAATTTAAAACCATGTTTGCAATCTTATGCTTCAAGTCAATTTCCAAATTTATGTCCTCCCCTAAATTGAAATTTCTTACTTGGGATTAAGATAGAATGAAGCAGCATGAAGATTGCTATGTAATTGCAAATCCCAATGAGTATCAATTATCTTCCACACTTTCTTATATCGTGACTCTTGATTCTTTAAATTTGGTGCTATTTCTTCTTTACCTCTATACACAGCTTCATAGATATATAGCATGACAGGTTTGGAGTGACACACTTAAAGCAATAGTGGATAGATTTCCAAAATCTAGAATCACACAAAACAACATTGATCACTAGTTTGCCCTCATTTTTACTAGCATGACTACCAATTGCCCACTGCTGAAGCAAACCTAGATCGAAGAGCATTCTTTTGTTGTGATATACATTGTAGAGTGAGAAAAACAGTTGCAAACCTTGTGATTACTGGTGTAGCTAACTCCCTTCGTTTGGAATGTTTTATATACAAGTTTAGCACCCATGGATACTGAATTTTCTTTCATCCATAATAAACTTGTCCATAGTTTCCACCATGAAACATCGTGGGCACTTGTACAAAAGTATATCACAAGAAAAGCAGATCCCAAGATAGAATCTGCATCATTTTAGTAAAGGAATCTGGTTTTTGTACATCTAGGGATCTAGCTTGTCTACCATTAAAAACGTGTTGACATTCAATCGCATGCAACCATGTATCAACCCTTTTGTACACTACCCTGTGAACTGCATCTCTTACAAGTTGTGATGAATATGTCTCCTTTCCACTAGTGATATATAGAAGCACCAACAACAAATTTTAAGGGTTAAGTTAGTCCTCCATGTCTCAAAATATACAAGTTCACTGCTCCAAAATGACATCTTTATCCTTGTAATGTGTTTGCTATCCTAGTCTCTTACATTCCTATTGATTTTGCATACAGGGCATAACAGAAAAGATTTTGATTCTAACACAATTAAAAAATAGAAGATAGGATAATATTCTAGAGCCAATATCCTCTTGCCACATCATCATTCTCTTGGCTGGACTTCCTTGACACACACACACCCTTGTTTATCCCTTGTTTTATATTTAATTAATCTCTTGTTTTATCCCTTTTTATATTTAATTAATCTCTGCTTAAGTTGACACACACACACACACCCTCATCACACACACACACACACACACACACACACACACACACACACACACACACACACACACACACACACACACACACACACATGTTTCAATGCTCTCTCCTTACTGTTGATTTATAATTCACTAGCTGCAGCATCTTTGATCTCATCATTTGGTAGGCCAACTTCAGTTTTATGTTTCTAAATTTTCCATATTTCAAGTTTGTGCAATCTCTTCACAACCTTTATTTTCAACAGGAACAAATTCCCTATTAGATAACGGATCATGGCTTCTTCACCAGCCTCACCTCCTCCTCCTCCTCCTGACGCATCAGCTTCACCGTCTGGCGTGAAGCGGACACGGAAAGCCTCACGTCTACGATCCTTGTCTACTAGACCAGCTGGTGCTGAGAGACCAGTGGTCCATGTTGATTCTGCTACCGGTAAGGCCGACGGTCCCCACAGGAAGAAATTAAGAACATATTTGGGGATTGTGGCACGTGATAAGGTGGACGTGATGTACGAGAACTGGAAGAAGGTCCCTACTGCTCAGAAGGACTTGATTTGGGAGGATATTCAAATATTTTTATTTTCTTATTTGATGTTCTTTAATTAATAGCCAAAAAATACATTATTGTAACAAATAAACCTTATTTTTTATTGTCAGGCGGAATTTGAAATCCCAGAGGCTCTTGACAATAGGACGAAAAAAAGTTACTTAAGACTATCGGCGAGAGATGGAGGCAGTTTAAATCAGACCTCACGAGGAAATGGGCCCTTGCAGCCGATCAGGACGGTGTGGACGACACTGTCTGTGAGAAATATGACATAAGCAAGGAAAAATGGGCCCAGTTTTGCCAAACTCGCAGAGACCCTTCTTGGGAGGTATGTACCTTGCCATTTAATTTGTTTTTCAAAAAACATTAACTTGTTATAATTCATTCTAGCAATTTGAAACATTATTGTTTTATTTTTGTAGGATGTGTGGAAAAAGGCACAGGCCATCCAGAAACAGAACACTGCCCCCCACGTTTTGTTTCGTGGGGGTTATGAATATTTGGAGTAGAAGCTCCAGGCTGAGAAGATGAAGAAGAAGCTGGAGGAAGCTGTACAGTCAGGAAGCGTTGATGGCATGATCGACCCTTCATCCCCCGTCAGACGCCACGTGAAGTGAAAGATGGTCCGCACAAAGAAAACAGGGGAGATGATGACTGAAGCCGCAAAGGAAATCACTGACAAGATCATAAGTCATTTTGAACTAACCATTAGAATTATATTTCAATATTTTGTGAATGCCATGTACAACTGTGCCTTTTCTGTGCAGGATTCCTTTGAGGAGCATGCGACACAGGGATCCTTCGTCCTCCATGGACGTCAGGATGTTCTCACCACTACTATTGGACGTCTAGAGCACCCTGGATGTATCCGTGTTGTTGGAGCCGGTGTCACCATCAAGCAATACTTCGGATCGGCTCCACGGATGTCCCGTAACTCTTCCTCCCTGCCTCCTGAAGAATTGCAGCAGCTGACCCAGCAAATCAAAGACCAGCTAGAGGAGTCGATCAGAGAAAAAGTGACTCGGAAACTTATGGCATCGTTCAGCTAGATGCAGTCCCAGATTTAGCCCCAGATGCAATCTCAGGGACTTGCACGGCCTCCGGAGCCTCTGGTTGGTCCCTCAGGTCCTCGAGTAAGCACAAAGGGGAGTTGTATTGATCCCTCAGGAAACGATTCTGAGACGGGTAACTTAGATAGGTGCGGCTTATGCATCGAAGCAAATCCTGACCGCCTGGTTGCCCTGGGGAGAGTTTACGAGGGATCCACTGTTGTTCATAACACTCCTTTGTTGCCTAGCTAAGTAAAGGTGGGTGTGGAGGAGGTTAAAGATGCAAATGTTCCAGTTCTTGTACCCACTAATGAGGTTTCCTTAGTGGGGCAGGCAATTCACACCTTCCTTGCTTGGTCGACACATCTGGTCAAGTCTTTATCACAACAAGTACTTTACTCTTACTATATGTTTCTTCTTTTTGAATTAATTCATTCAGCGTGCCTCAAATTAGGCCATTTAACTTTGTTTCATGAACAGGCAGTTGTGTCTCCGGCAAAACCACCTCAAAAGCCGGATCTGGAGGTCGATGATCCGCTTTATCTGATGACATTGACCATCCCAAAGCTTTTCTCGAGGCCTTACCAGGTTACATGGGATGCCACCGTGTTCGGGGTCTTTAGTCCAGACTTCTCTCTCTACATAAGGCATGAAGACCTCTATGAAATCGTACACGGTGGTCAATGTCTCAGCATATCAATGTTAGAGTTGTGGATTCTGTAAGTCATTTTAGATTACTTTTAATTACCTAATTTATTGCTTTCAATTCATACATATTTAACTTTGACTTAACATAAATAGGCATCTGACTGGAACAAGTATGCAAGCGGGGAATTCTAATATCTATGGATTCCTTGAGCCACAGTCCCTTCAGAGGTATGGGCAATCGCAGTTTGAGACTGAAAGTTACATAAAGAGTTGGATGCAAAGTTCAAAATGCGATGTCTATCTTGGAGCCTACCTGAATGGGTAAGTCACACAAAATAAATGAATTTAATTAATGTTTACTAATATACTAACCCATATTCATCCCCACTGCATCGAACACTGACAGATGGTGGTCATTATGCCTAAGGAACACCTAGTTGTCTGGTTTTGTTCATTGCATAACAGGCCAGACAACTACCTTAAGGGAATAATTATCAGGTCAGTGTTCTTTTCAATGCATTTGCATTCAAATACTTGAACAACACCACTTTTTAATTGTTACTCGCCTAGAAAAGTGCTTTAAAAGGTCTTGATGATGCTCCACAGCCTAAATCAAAGGCTCCTGCTAGGTGGATTATCGTCAAGGTACATCATTTACATATATAAAACTTCCACTTATATATACTTCTTATGTTTCCGTACACTAATTGTTTAATTAATATCCAAATTTCATTATGTATTTAGTGTAATAGACAAAAAGGAAGTACTGAGTGCGGCTATTATGTTATGCACTGGATGTCCACCATCATTTTAGGAAGTTTTAGGAATAAGTGGGAAGCGGTATGTTTATTTCAAACAAATTCGATTTTTTTATAATTTGTATTACATTATTAACTTATTATCATTTATTTCATCATGCAGTATTTTAACGATGCTAGACCGTTGGAGCCAGAGAGATTAAAGGCACTGCGGATCCAGTGGGCACAACATTATCTCCGGGTTAGAGATCAGAGCTAGGATTTAGGGACATTAAGTTTAGCTTAGTTTACTTTGGTTTAAAATTTTTGACATTTCCTATGTAATTTTAACATTGAATTCATTTGTTGATAGTTGTTTATGATAAATCAATTATTCAATGTTTATTGTGATTAAAACTGGTTGAAAGCAGAATAAAATGTTTATTTGCTATGAATTGGGTCTGAAATTGCATTTTATAGGTACAATTTTGGGCTTATTGTAAAAACAAAAAGTTTATATTAAAAAAACTTGAAAACAACATTGGTTATTACCAAAAACCGATGTTAATAAAGTAAACAACATCGGTTATTTACAAAAACCGATGTCAACATGCAACTTAAAATCGATTATTTATAAATAACCGATGTCAATGTACACAGGTTAACATCAGTTATTTATAAATAAATAACTGATGTTAATGAACACAGGTTAACATCGGTTATTTATAAATAACTGATGTTATATATAACTAACTACAGCAAAATAAGTGCATGCATGATGAACGTTGACATTGGTTTTCTATAAAAACCGATGTTAATGTAATATATTAACATCGGTTTTCCAGAAAACCGATGTTAATATATTACATTAACATCGGTTTTCTATGAAAACCGATGTCAACGTTCATCATGCATGCACTTATTTTGCTGTAGTTCTTTGTATATAACATCGGGTATTTAGAAAAGCGATGTTATCGTTTTTATGTTAACATCGGTTTTGAAAAACTGATGTTAACAATAATACATTCAACATTGGTACTTTCAACATCGGTTTTAAAACCGATGTAGAATGTTGTAAGTAACCGATGTTGAAAGTGTATTTTCTAATGGTCATTAATACTTTTGTGACAAAATTTTTTTGCTACTATTAATAACACTTCCGCAATGAAAATTATTGCAGCCACTACTTATGTTTTCTCAATGCAAATTTTCCCTGCCAATACATATGTTTTTACAACAAAAAATTTCATTGTCACTACTTTTGTTTTCACAACAAACATTATTGCTACCACTACTTCTACTTTCACAACAAACATTACTGTTTTCACTCAATGTTTTCACAACAAAAATTTTCGCATCCACTACTTAAGGTTTCACAACAAAATTTTTCGCTACCACTACTTTTACTTTCATAACAAACATTATCATTGTCACTAATTATTTTTTCACAACGAAAATTATCGTTGTCACTTTATGTTTCCACAATGAAAATTTTCATTGCCACTACCTATGTTTTCACAACAAATATTATTGTTGTAACTAGTTATACTTTCACAGCCAAAAATTGTCGTCACTTTAACACAATGATTGTTGCCATAACTGAGTTGTGGTAACTACTAAAGTCACTATATTTTACATATGATAACAACTATTGTTGCTACATAAAGATAACTTTTCTTAACAAATATTGACGTTGTAATAAAATATATTTTGTCAACAAATAAATTCATTGTAATATTTCTTTTTCTCGCCACATTAGTTGTTGTATATCTTTTTTTTAATAACAAAAGTAACAATCGTAAATTATCAATTCTAATCAACGTATATATCATTCAATTTCTTTTACTAAAAACTTTATTCAATTTTAAAATTTATATTAATAAAATAATTTAATTATCATAAATAATTAAAACAACATCAATGTAAAAGTAATAAAAAATATTGACAAATGATATCAATAAAAGATAAAGACAATGTATGTAAACTTGATTGAATATATTGAAACATCATTCTACATAATTTAATGATTAAAAAAATCTCATTGTTAAGAAATAACTAAATTAAAAAAGAAATAACAAAAAGTTCAAAAAAAGAAAAATAATTTGTCTAAGTATTGCGACAATTATTCTTCTTTTAACCTTTACTTTGAATATTTGATTATGCAATAGTTGAGTGACCACCAATTGATATACAATTTTAACATAAATAAATTATTAATTCAACATAAACACATAAAAGTCAATAAGGAAAAGTAATGGTATATTATTATACATGTTGAAGAGAAACAATGGTATATTATTATACATGTTAATATCAAACATATCTTGAACTTAAAACTTGAAAAGTAATTTATGAGATATTCCCAATCTTGAACACCTAAATCATTAGGCTTATTCTCCAAAGTCAACTCCGTTGTTTCGTATTTTTGAAATATTAGTGAAGTCTACATCTATGATTTTGGTATAGTCTTCCCACCGTGAAAAGAATAACATCTTTAGTGTGCTCTATATCAGCACCATCAACATAAAAAAGTATCATGTAAATGATAAATAAATTAAACTAATTAATGTCAAGTTAGGCTAATGACATGAAATTAAAAAATAGTGTACAAAGAAAAATTTACCAACACTTTTATAACTATTTATTCTTTTGCAACTTTTGAAGCTTGCTTCCAATTGTCAATGTTAAAAGAAGCATGCTATTGAACAATGATAGAGATTTCAATGACAAAATATGCAACTACTGGTCCAACAGCCACAATCTTATCAAGTGGAATGAAAACACGAAATCTGTTTGTAACACTCTTCCTCTTTTTTTTTTTTTGAAACACTTAAACCACAAGCCAAGAAATATCTTATTCTTGCACCATTTTTTTCTTTGTTGTTCTTTTCTTTTGACAACGAAGAAATCATATTGCTTCTCAACTAGTAACCATCAAATATATATGTCATAGATGGAAAAAGAAAAGTATGTATCATGCACAAGGAAGATAAATATTGCAGTTTTTTTTATAGATTATATACTAAAATATATTGTTGATACTATCTAAAATAAAATACATATTTTGTTGATTTTGGTTTTATTTTGAAAATCTGTTTCAATCTTTTATTATATTTTTAAATTTAAATTGATATTTCTCTTGTGATTTTTGTATTTCATAAGTTAGATATACTATGATCATTACACATCTTTATTTGAAAATTTGTTTTAACCCATTATCTTATTTTAAAAAATTGTTTGAATTCTTTATATTATTATAAAATTTGTTTAATTCTTTATCTTTTGAATATAGAGGAAATTTAAAGACTTTCATTCGGAGATAATTGGATGAAAGAGAGGGTCTAAGACTCCTTAAATTCAGAAAATAGTTGAAGATTCTATGGATGTTAAGAGAGTTGAAGACTCTTTAGATTTAGAGAGAGTTGAAGACTCCATGAATGCGAAGAGGGTTTAAGATTCTTTAGATTTAGAAATTTGAAGGCTCTTTAGATTTAGAGAGAGTTGGAGACTTTTCGGATGAAATTCCTAATTCTCTACCTATGTCTTTCAGATAAGAGAGAGAGAAGAAAGGAAAATGCAAAAAAGTAATTAGAGACGCATTAAAGATTTATCTTTTGTATTTTTATTGAAGTTTATGAATTTGTTTGCTTAAATTAATTTTATAAATTGTTTTTTTAAATACAAGAAAAAAGTGGAACATTATAGAGGAATAACCACAAGCTTGGTTTTAAATTGATTTCTTTGGTTGTTTTCTTGGAACTTTTGTAATATTTTATTTGTTGTGGATTATATTGTTAAGTTTGTAACTAAATTTAAATAAGATTTAAGTAAAAAAATTAAAAAATAATTTCAATAAAAATAATAATATTATTTCGTATTATTTTTAGATTTTGTTTCATTTTCACCATAGATTAGAATTTTGTTATAGTAAATATATTTTGGGTGGTTAATGATTTTCACTTTTTTTTTTTACTTTGCATGATCTTATGTAATAGCATACACCTTTATATTATATAATAAATATCTTAAATATATTTTCACAATATTCTTATTCTTAAATATATTTTTACAATATCCTTAAATAAATAATAGATATCTTATTTTTTTTACACAATATATTTTCACAGTATTCTTATTCTCATAACATACACCTTTATATTATATAATAGATATCCTTTTGATACATATCTTTTTATCATTTAATTGTATCTTAAATATTCAAATTGAGTATAAATGTAGAAAAATCCAAATCAAGCTAAATATGATTTTTTTACTAAACTTTTATATGCTTGTTGTCTTAAACTTGCAAATTGATCAAACAATTTATTTATTATCAATAAATATAGATAAAAGTTATATTTCATGACAACTCTTAAGTCGTTGGTACAAATGTATCTTTTTTTGACAACATCAATGTTGTTGACAACTAATAATTCTTTTCTCAATGACAATAAACATGTCATAAAATGTTTTTTTTCCAACAAATTTAATGTTGTTAAGATGAATAAAAAACATAATTTTTCAGTTACGTTAGATGTCGCTGCTATAAATGAAACTTTTTCTAACAACAGTGTTGTTGGTATGAAATAATAGATTTTCTCGTAACCTAAATGTAGTTGACTAGTTGCTACAACATTAGATTTTCCCAACTAATTTCAAAGTTGCCAGTATAAAATATATATTTTTCAGCTACTTAATGTCACGACTATAAATGTAACTTTTGCCAATGACTTCAACGTTGTTGGTATAAAATATTATATTTTCCAACTACACTTAATTGGCGATGCTACAAAATTAGCTTTTCCCACCTAATTTCAAAGTTGTTGCTATAAATGTAACTTTAGTGTTGAATCCTAGCTAGAATCAATTATAATGTCAAATTCGCATCTCTCTTTCAGCTGTCATATAGTTCGAAAGTTGCTGCAATGCAAGCTGTTCCTGCTTCCTAACTGTATTTCATTCCTCTATCATTAAAATCCTTAGTTCTATAGAAAAAGATTAAGAATACACTCCATATCATTGGAGAAAATTTTAAACTATCTATTTAATTTTTGAACAAAAGGTTAACTAAAACCAAGATGAAGAATTGAAGATCGTAAAAAAAAAGTGGTATAGCTTCTATAGAATTAGGTGTTTTTGTTGGCCTTTTATTCCTAGTTCCAAACATTTCCCATGGAAATCACTTTTTCTTTCGTAGTCATAGTCTTCTGAGTATCAACACTGTTCTATCTTCCCATCAAATACTGATCTAAACTTAGGGAACTAAATTTGTTTCATTCTTTATCTTCATAAGTAGGCATCATCCGTTGATTGATGTAGTCTCAAGCCTATCATGATCACACTAATATCCTTGGCAACTTGATGCCGGGTGAAGATCATGCATATACTCTTCCCAAGTCCATCAATTTAGTGTGTATTTTATTAATAGTTGGAATTAGACAAATTGACGTTTAAGGCAAATGACACATCCTTTCCTCCTTAATTTAATGATTCATTTGTCATAATGTTGTGAGGAAATAATCACTGGCTCGAGACATCTCATTAAAATGAATTAATAAGAAAAAAAGTTTAATTATTGTGCAGTTTGATACAAAATCATCAAACTCTCTCAAACTCCTAGTCAAACAATAATTTAGAATTTTGTTAACTAGAAGTAATGAAATTTAAATTTTACAGCATTCAACTTTTTGTATTTTTAAATGCAAAAAGAAAATGATCATTGATCACATGGCATCCTTTTGACCTGACACGTGAACAAAACTGGCAATGATCAATTTTTCTTGATTTGTTCATACCAAATGTTGAACAATCATTGGCTTAATGATTAACTGCATTATCAACATAATTATTCAATTGAGTGCACATTAGATGCAAGCTTCAATATTGGACTAAGCATTGCTGGCCCAAAGGGAGAAAGATAAAAAGAAAAGACAAGGAAAAAGATGACCCTCAATCCATTTATAACCTGATTTTTTTAATCTAAAAAATAGAAAAAAAAAAAGAAGAACAAAACAACGGATACACTTTTTGTGCAACCACATGTATCTTTATCATGAAAATCACACTTTTGTAAAGGAAAAAAAATAATTCCACACACCATTATCTAAAGAACTAATGCATTTTTGGTAGTATTATGAAAGCAAAGATCTTATAAAAGAATGAAATCCTTTTGGTTTCTGTTTAAGGTCAAGTTGTTCTACATCAGTTATGGTTTCCATCACCATTCATGGCAAGTTAAATTTTAGTTTTATACATCTGTTGGGTTTGGTGAATGGGTACATACTGGCCTATATTCTAAGAAATTCAAGGTCATACAAGATTAATGTTGGTTGTTATGAGGGGCTTAATAGTGAATAGGAGATGCTTATAGACAAGGGTAAGTGACTTTAGAAATTTGTTTCTGCCTAGAATGGGAGAAACATTTTGCCCCTTTCATATTTCCTTTCAATTGGATGGAAATTGTGTTGTAGATAAACATTATATCAAACAATTGAAAGTATAGGAAGTAATTTTCGAAAGTATTTATTCCAACAGTAGAATGCTAGTTGCAAGGTGATTTCATTTTATCTAGTTTTATCTAGATTAAATTAATATCATTTTGAGTTCTCATTCCCTATTGTCTAGTTTTATAGATTGTTTGTCATGGAGAAGCAAATAATTATGCTCTAATTTTTTGCGGTTAATTGATTAATTTGAATATTGGCAGGTGGAAGAGGAGGAATAACCCAAAGAAGGGGAAGAACCAAAAGAAGAGGTAATTGGGGTGGTATTAGTATTTCTTAATTTTGGTTTTGTACTTTTTCTAATTTGTTACCAATACCAAGTGAGTCTGGTTTCTGCATGTGTTATCAAAATGAGAAAAAAGAAGGTGAAAAGGACTAAAATTGAGAAGTATTGGGACTCGGAATTGGCCAATGAAATGAAGCCAATATGGGTGAGTTTGGGCTATATCTACTTTTTATGGTGATAGGATGTTAATGACCTACATTTTAGTTATTATTCAGTTGTGGTGCCTCTCTTATTGGTCCAACTTTGCATTTTTATTTTCTGTACATGTGCAATCCAAATGAAGTTGAAAAGGAGGAATACAATGAATTTTACAAGAAGACTTTTAGTGAATTCTTAAAACCACTTGTACATATTGACTTCACTACCGAGGTATGTTTAATTTTAAGTCTATACTTGATGGCAGTAATTTTTGCTTTCATTTTGACAATTGAGTAAACACCCTGTTAGGCATCTTGTGCTTGTTTAGTGATCATTTTGTTTTTATAGTTTTTGTTATCTATGCTACGTTGTAATGCTGAAGAAATTCATTTTGAGAGTAAACTTGGAGTGATATGACAAAGTATCATGGAAAATAAAATACTAGATAAGTCATGCCTAAATTTTATTTGTTATATTTTTATTGATCATAATTCATAATTCTTTTATGTGCAATACCATTGAGAGATCCAAAATAGTAAAAATGTCCTGCTAGTGTGTCTTTTGGCTTTGGAGGCAAACTTGTGTCGTTTCATCCCATTTGTTGCAAGTTCTCCCGCTGGCGATTCAAAGGTAAGGTTTTAGTGCTTTGGTCATATCTGAATGGAAAATTTCTTAAAACTTTTGATTGAATTCATTCTATTTGTGATTTTCCATGTTTATGTGCATACCTTGGTCACGGAAATGGGCCTATTAGTTGTTAATCTGACTTTGAAGCTGCAATACAAAATGGTTAGCAATGATTCTTGATTATACTTTTATTAGTTGGTTTAATCTATGTGTTTAATTGAGATGATTAATTTTAAAATCAAAACTTTCTCCTGCACAGACTGTTAATAATAATAATAATAATAATAATAATAATAATAATAATAATAATAATAATAATAATAATAATGGTTCAACCATGGTTAAATCAATGCCTTAATTGGTTCGATGATTGGTCCACTATTATAAACATTGACCAAAACTGTGGATGTCATGGTGAAGCTAAGTCATGGATGTAAATGGCTGTCTGTACAGTTTAGTTTCAATTATTAGTTTACTTTGACTTTTTAATAATGTTACATGTACATAACTAATTTGTATTTTTTATATTTTGTAGTCGTTGGTGATGGAATTACATAAGACATGGAAACAATAAAAAAAGTTAGCAAGAAATGGGCAACTTCCAATTAGAAGTTAAAACAAGTGATTTAGAAATGTTTAGATGATATACAAGGAATTTATATATTCCATAGATGTTTATTGTAAACATTATAACCACTTATTACTTTATTTATAATCATTTGAGCAAAACTATATATTTATTTGTTTAAACAATCTAAGATGATTTCGAAAAACTGATGTAGAAGCCGAAAAATCTAAGACGGTTTAAAAACTGTCGTTAAAAGTGTTCAATTTCTTCGACGGAAGATTTAAAGAAAATTTTTAAACCGTCTTAGAAAGTGCCAAAAACTTGACTTTGAAGGGTTTTTTTTTTTCTAGTAGTGTTGGTGTTGGTGCAAAAGCACTCTGAATGACAATGAGTTGTAGTGCATAGAATCAATGATAGTGGAAGGTGGGATTAGAGTAGTTGAAACTCACAGAGGTGCGTGAAACTGATCAAAAGGTTGTCACACTAATGACATTGACGTTAAAGAAACAATACAACAATTAGACATAGCATATTGAGTTTCTAAATGGGTTAGTGTTGTTGTGGTCATGCCAGCGAGACATATCTCTAGTGCCCAAGGAACAAAGACATGCTTTTTTGATAACTTATTGACTATGAGTATCATCATTTTGAAAATCACATTTCAAAATCAAAAACCTACAACCACCTCAAAAGGAGCCTAAATGTTATTTTGGGCTACCTATATTTTTAATCCCTTAATAATAAACTATCTTCTTTAGATTGCTCATTTACAAAAATGTGTCAAATATTTTCCTTATTGATATAAATAAGATATTAAAATGAAATTTTTTATGAAAGATATAGATTACATCTTATGCATTTTCTTATAAATGAAGGACTAAAAAGATAAGATTTTTTAGGGATTGTAAAAAAACATTATTTTTTATTTCCAAAGATTAAAAATATATTTTAATGCTTGTTTCTTTTTATTTTGTGGGTGGTGGTAGGGAGATTGTAATACCAAAATGGTTTTGATCTCTATGTAACAGAAAATGGTGCTTGGTGTGGAAAGGAATGAAATTGATTAGGGTGATTCTACATACTCCATTATTGTATGGAAATGGCTAAAGTTATTGGATTGTTTGAAATTTTGGACACCCTAGTGTAATATGAGATTTGTTTGAATTGTTTGGTGATTTCTTTACTTGATTTAACCAAATGCATCTATATGTATATCTAATAGACATTGCTTATTAATTTTTTAGTATGTAGCTATATGCTAAATTTAACCGAAAAGCAAAGATTACAAACTATTAATAACTAAGGAAGGTCTGTAAAAAAAAAAAACAATGAAGGAATGTGATATGAATGTCAACTCTTATTTCATAATTTTGATTTACCCATATAATGGACACAACTTTTATTAGTAATTAATAACCAAACAAACAAAAATATTTAAACTAATATTTTAGTATGTGAATTAGACATGACAAATATTTATTTAAATATAAATATAATTGAGTGTGAAATGCATCTCTTGATGAGAGACAAGAAAATGTTGAGAATCTCTAATTGAGAGAGTAAGGAGGAGGATGGTTTCAAATTAGACATTGTAATGATAGTATAGGACTACATTTAATACAACTGCATTACTAATCATTGTAAACATCGATGACTCACGTTTACTAATAAAAAAAAACACCATTCAAGTTTTCTTCTTCATATTTTAAGAAACATACGCTCTAAGTCAACACTCCAAAAAAATAAGAGTTGTCACAAACACAAGGCTGACCTTATAGCCTTTTTCCTATTTCTCCAAAAACTAAAGTAAAACTCTTCACCTTCTTGAACATATTTTAAGCAAAATAAAGAAACTAAGCAGCTGGACTTTTTCTTTTATGCCACATTTCATCAAACACTTTATTACATACAACACATGATATTGTTCACGAGAGATGAAGGCTAGAGTGCACTAGTGAAATGAGTCTCCTACTGTTGGAAATAATTTTTTAGTCGTTAGATTAGATTATTTAAAAATTAATAGTTCATCTTTTTTTAATTCTTTTATTTATCATTTTGCTCAGTCTTTTTTTGATTCACCACTGATTACTCCTCCTTCCCGACCCCTTCCATCAAGAAGCCACTCGAACCACCACGAAACCAACCCCAAACTACCACTATGAAACCACTGCAATCTTATCCTAAAACCAACACAACCCACAATGAAACAATATCCACATAAATCCCCTCCCTCTACCCATCAGAATCTTTTTCACCAACCGTTTCATCAAAATGACATCACTTTGCAACGTCAAGGTGTCAAAGGCAAGGCCTACATCAACGTCTACAAGGGGGAGATCATTCCCGACTACGAGATCAGCCTCACGCTCAATTAGCAAGGCGAGGTGAACGATTCTTAGGGAAATTCGCTTCTTAAAGTCAATAACACTGTTGAAATTCCATTCATTTTTTTATACAAACTGTCCTGCACTAGATCAGATTTACACTTCTTCAAGATACCCAAATGCAAGAAATCATATCTACTTTAGTACGTAATCCTTCACGAATTTATCTAAACAACATGAGGTTAACGTTGTTAGGTTACGGTGTGTGAGCATCGTTTCTTTCTCCACCACCCCTACGGGTTTGCTAATGTTGAAAAAGGGATGAATTTAAGTGGGGGAAAAAAGATGAAAGGGAGAATAGTGATGGGACAAAGGAGGAAGACCATTAAAAGTGAAAATATCTAATTACTTAAAATTGTTTTCCCATGGTGGGTGATATTATAAAGTCTTCCACTACAGCTTTCATCTTTATAAGAACCATACTCACGAATCAATGAAGCAAAATCATGAATTAGAAACTTAAAATGCACAAAGCATAACAAAAAAAATATAAGTCTAGCAAAGGAAAATATAGTTGAAAGTAAGAGTAATTACTATTAAAATAATAATTATATGTACAAGACAATGAGGGAATCTATATTGCAAAATGCTTGTGTCAAAATTGAAGCTATTTAAAATTTTAGAGTTGAAATATACACAAACATTTCAAAGCTTATAAATAACTAATTCTATAATCATTTGTAAGGTGCAGAATTCTTCTCACCAATGAATTAAGTTTGATTGGTGTAGTTCGGTACTTTGATTCATTAGTCATAGCCACCAAACACAAAATAAATAAAGTACCCGAACTACACCAAGCAAACTCCATCCATGAGTGAAGCAAATACAAAAGATTATACAACTATGAACTTCACTACACAATTTTTGCTACTGATCTCTACAATTCTGATACTTCACTAGCTAGTGTTGTCCATCTTATATATAGATACATGAGATAGAAAAATTAAATTTTATTAATTTCTTTTACATTTTTGAATGATAGAAATAAATGATTTTCCATATTTTATAGAAAATATAATTTATTTTGTAGCTTTTAATGCATATAATAATTAATGATAAACATAAATGAAATGCATTATTTTCTATTAACATTTCAATGAGCTATTAATACAAGGATGAATTATTCATTAAAATAAAGCATAATTATAATAATACCTCTGGTCATTTATATTTATATATAAAATAAAAGAGAATACTATTTTTTTGTTCTAATTATAAGAAATATATAATCACTTTGAAGTATATTTATATTCCTCTAAAAAAGTATATTTATATTAATGGCTAATTTCTTTTTATTTAACCTTAATTAATTGTGTACTCTATTAATGATGTTGGAAAAAATAAGATATACTCATTGGTTGGAAAAAAATATCCTTTGATAATATAATCATCACTTAAATAATTTAATGTTATAGGTAATTTTAATACAAAAATAAATTTTATAACATTTTTAATTAAAATTAACCAATTTAACCACTAGCTATTATTACTTATATATAGGATTAGAGGAAGTATCATTTTAGCCCACTTTTTAAATTTGGGTAGATTAATGTAACACCTCTTTTTTAATTTATTAATTATTTATTTATATTGTAGTTATTTCTAAACAATCATATGATATTTTGAAATCGAGACTTGAAAAATAGTAAAGTGGCCTTCTGGTGTTTTAACTAATAATTTATAAATAACTAAAATAATTAAAAATAATATTTTTGGCATAAAAATTGTCTAGAATGATAAAATATAATTTTATTTTTTTTAGAATTAATTAGAATTGTAGTATTAAAATGCCCCTAATCGATTGACAAAGATAAACTAGTCTCATTTTGATCATTATAAATTCTAGAAAAATTATCTAAATAATATAATTTTTTTTAAAAAAATAATTAAATATCAATAATATCATTATTAAATTTATTTTACTTTTCAATTATTTTTATAATGAAAACAAATTAAAATAATTATAAAATAAGTTTATTTATTGTAAAAATTAATGATACCATTCATTATGGGCTGATTACATTAACGATGCATTTATTTTGCAATTTTTTTAATTGAAAATACAATAAAAATAATTAAAAAATTAATAGATTTTTTTATAAAAATTAATGATATCATTTATTATGGGCTGAATACATTAATTAAAAATTAGCCTATTTTTATATTATTTATTATGGTATTTATTATAGAAATTAATTATACCATTTATTTGGGTTGAATGCATTAAAATGCATTTCTTTTGCAGTTCTTTTAATGAAAATTCATTAAAAACAAATAGATTTATTATATCAAAAAAAGAGTTTGCTAATGTACATTCATATTTTAAAAGGAATATGTTAACAAATTATAGTTATAACTAATCTTAAAATACAGTGTAACTTGCTAAGGTGCTATATCTAAAAAATTGAGTGTACATTAATTAGTAAATGTTTCTAGGGTTTGTTAAAGTACTTAGTAAACATTTATTTCTTAGAAGGAACACGTTAGTATTAAAATACAGCCGGATGTAAGTTGGTAATCAAATTAATTTTAACTACATGATTATTTTCAGCCATGTGTGTGTGTCACTTGGTATGAAAAGAATGACAAAAAGCACTAAGAGAATGTTTAATAAAACCATAAAGGTGGGACATAGAAACACTTGGTTTATACTAGTTCACTCAAATAGAGCTACGTACAACTCTCCTTTACATAACAGTAAAAGGTTTCACTAATAAAAAAATTTGAATACAAAACAATTATTCTATCCTGTCACTCTTGGTTATACAAGTATTCTCCTAACCACTTCTGACATTATCTTAGACTCCTCCTGAATATAAGAAAACCAAAGTATTATTTAACATTAAGTCACTCCTAACTTTCACAAACAGTAGTTTGAATGAATGCAACTATTCAATAACACTCAATGAGTGGATAAACGATAAAGCCCAAGTACAAAGTAACTTTGTTTAGCAAAGGATAAACAATGAAAGCTTAAACGAACCATCCAGTGATTTCTCGAGAGTATTGGTTCAAAGATATTTTTGTCCTCTTGTTTTTTGGGTAGAGTCTACCTTTTATAGACTTCAGTGATGGATCCATTATGGAATTAGTGTTGAGTCCTTGAATTGACCGTTGTCTCACACTAGGAGATGAGATTACGTGGAATGCTTTGATTCAAAAGGAAAGGAATAAAGGTGCAAAATATGATACATGCTCCTTGCCTTGGATGAAAGCGACCCTTACAAAATATTATGTGTAGACCTTCTATTCTCTTCTATTCCATCCTTTCCTTAAATTCAAATAAAGTGAGGCAAAATGAATTTTTATGAGACATAATTCATGTACTTCCTTTTTCGGCTATGATGACATTTTCATACTATGTTGATCATAATGAAGGTATTAACGAGACTTATACAAACTAAATGCAAGTGTTGATCATACTCAGTGTATAACATAGGCTAATATAATGAGTGGATGCTCTTTATTTTATAGCATGTTGGACACTCGTTAATAATTAATAGAACGTTTTCCTCTTTGAGTATGGATGAAATATGTGAATAATGTTTAAGTCCTTAACAAAGTTGGTCCTGTCCACTTGTCAAAAACCCATTAGTTTATCAACAATTTATACTCTTTGTTAATCATCAAAATCTAAGGTAGGTGTGACTAGTGTTAATTCGTTGGCAAGTGTACCAATTTGTCACAAGTAGTAAAGTTTAAAATAGAAGATCGAGTGTCGAGTCCACATGAACTTTGTTTGTACTTGCGTTGATGAATACCTAATTTGCAAGCAAGAGATAAAGAATTGCTATGGATTAGAAGAAAGAAAGAATTTGAGATTAAAAAGGCAAGAACAATAAAATAAACAAGATTTAATGCAAAAGATGACTTCAGAATGCAATTATGTTGGGGCCTAGCATGCCTAACTACCATTGATGCAATATTAATGTTTTTCTCTATTAAATGTTTTCTCAATTTCCACCTACATCTACTAAGACACTCAACCCTGATCCCGAATGATAAAAAGCCTAATTTATCTATTCTCTCTCCCAAATCCCTTTGCAAATATTAAATAGTAAATCACATCAAGCATGGATATGTATGTAGAGGAAAAACAAAGTCACTCTATCCCTAGTAATGAATTGTTTAGATGCCCTTTTCTAGTTCTTTAGAAATTATGATTTCCCAATGTATAATCCCTAAAAATAATGCATGGATGATCAGACCATATAATAAAGATGAAGAGCAGAAATGAAGCAATAGAAATAGAAATTGCATTCAATAAATAATAAGAACAATTACATTACAAGGGTGTTGGCCTGCCAGGCTCCCAACAATGGGGGTTTAGCCTCTCATAATCATAAGAGACTTTACACTTTAGGGGCTAATATGGATGGAAGAAGGGGTTGGATGAATAATAGAAAGAAAGGGAGGAATAACTAAACAAAGAGGGTTTCCCCTAAGGGATATGCTCAAGCTTTGGATAGCTCTAAGACTCGGTGTGTCTTTCCCTTCTGCTTCCTCCTCCTTATATAGGGTCCAGGTAGCTTACTTTTCACGTTGACTTTGCACTTAACATGGGCTTTCTCGCTAAGCGTGCCTTAGGGCTTCACTGTGGGCTTTCTTCGCGCTAAGCTTGGAGTGGGAGCGAAGCCTGGAGTGCGAGCTAAGCCTGAAGTATGCGCTAAGCCTAGAGTGCACGCTAAGCCTAGAGTATGCGCTAAGCTTGAAGTGTGCGCTAAGCCTGGAGTGCACGCTAAGCGAGCTGTCCAATTCTTCCAACTTTTCTTCAAGGTTTTTTCTTGAGTTTTTGCATCAATTTTTCCTCTAAAGCACTTGAAATCTTCTTCTTTTGACTTTTGCTAATAAAAAATTGCAAAGATGTTAATTTCTTCATTATTTCATTAAAAACAATAGTAAAGTGAAGAAATTACAATCATTATTAGCCAAAATTGACTATCAAATTAACTCAGATTTCGCAATTATCAACAAGTCATCTAGACCTAACAATATATTTTACACTATGATTTTCATTGAGATATTCTCTAAACCTCTGAGTGTCATCACTACTTTGATCCTTGATTGGAAGCAACTTTTTCTATGAGTGCAATGGATCTTTGCAAAGGATGACAAAGGGAATTTGATACTACAAAGGATATGTTTTCAAACTTTCACATTTTTGACATATCAGGTGAAATTGTTCCTTGATTTGCATTTGTAATCTTTGTTTTCATTGAGTAGGTTTCTCAATAGTGAGCATGTATGGGGTTTACTACATGTAGGTTTAGATCTTGATAGGTTTTCAAGTGTTTAGGCATTTATGGTGTGCATTTGCTTGTGAGTTTGAATGTAATTCAAAGATTATAATGGAAAAATCCTAGTGGGTTACTACGGATCAACTGGATGTAGATTTCCTAGAAATTGAACCAATATAAATTTGTGCGTGCATTCTTTTTCTTAACACTTGGTTGTTGATATTGTTGGATCAAGTGGCCTCGGAATAATTAAGAAGGGGGGGATTGAATTAATTATTAATTAACCTTTACTAATTAAAAATCTATCCTTCTTAATGTTACTAAATTCAATTAGGCTTTTACTATAATGTTAAGAAAGTAAAGAACAGAAATAGAAACTTAACCAAAAGTAAAAGCAATAATTAAAGTGCACAACAAAAATTAAAGAGTGTAGGGAAGAAGAAAACAAACACAAGAGTTTTATACTGGTTCAGCAACAACCCGTGCCTACATCCAGTCCCCAAGCGACCTGCGGTCCTTGAGATTTCTTTTCAACCTTGTAAAATCATTTACAAGCAAAGATCCACAAGGGATGTACCCTCCTTTGTTCTCTTTGTAACAACCAAGTGGATGTACCCTCCACTTGAACTGATTCACAAGAGATGTACCCTCTCTTGTTCTTAGTTACAACAACCCAAGTAGATGTACCCTCTACTTGTACCACAAAGGATGTATCCTCCAATGTGTTAAGACAAAGTTCTCAGGCGGTTAGTCCTTTGAAACTTTGTGAAGGGGAAACAAAAGATATCTTAGGCAGTTAGTCCTTTGAAATATTTTGTTTAAGGGAAAGGGAAGAATCAAAAGAATTCTTAGACTGTGTCGTTTTGAATTCTTTGAAAAGGGAGAAAAGAGACACAAAAGAATTCAGGCGGTTAGTCCTTTGTTGTTTTGGAAAAGGGAGAAGAGAGACACAAAAAGAATTCAGGCGGTTAGTCCTTGGTGAATTCTTTTTGGCAAAGGGAGAAGAGAATGAAAAGATATAGCACACTTTTGTTTTCAAGGTTTGGAAATCAAAAAACTTTAGAAAGCTTTTGGTAAGGGAAGAAGAAGAAGAAATTCAAAAGGATGTTCAAAGGTTGTGTGTAAAAGATGTAAAAGTTGTTAAAAGTTATTGAAATGCAAGTCAAGGTCTTGCTTTTATAGACTCTTCATGTCTGGTCAAGAAAACCATTGGAAGAGTTATAACCTTTAGAAAAACCTAAAAACCATTGGAAGAGTTACATCTTTTGATTTTTATTCAAAACTTGTCACTGGTAATCAATTACCAAAACCATGTAATCGATTACACAAAGCATTTTATGAAAAGATGTGACTCTTCACAATTGAATTTGAATTTCAACGTTCAGATACACTAGTAATCGATTACCAATATATTGTAATCGATTACACCATTTAAAAAACAATTGGAATGTTGCAAATTCAGTTAAAAGCTTTTGAAATCAAAATTTGCCACTGGTAATCGATTACAGGAAACTGGTAATCGATTACCAGAGAGTAAAAACTCTGGTAACTTAGAAAATTTTGAGAAAAACTCTTTTGAAAAACAAAACTGTGCTATGTTTGCTTTTTGAAAAATCTTTTCAATACTTCCCTTGTGAAGTCTTCTTGATTTCTTCTCTTGAATCTTGAATTCATCTTCTCTTGAATCTTGAAATCAAACTTCTCTTGATTCTTGAATCTTCTTGAGTTCTTCTCATGAAACTTGAAATTAATCTTGATCTTGAACTTGTTGACACAATCTTGAAATCATTTTCTTGGGCTTTTTGTCATCATCTTTGTCATCATCAAAACTACTTGAATCAACTTGATTCATCATCATGAAGTTTGCTTCTACAAATATTTTCTTGGTATCTTAGTTTAAACCATAATCCGTGTTAAGTGAAAACATAAGGGTATTTACAACATATCTTACTCTCTTGGATTAATTGGATAAAAGGAAGGTTTTGCAAGAAAAATTATTTGGGTCTAAAATTGTTTTAAGACCAATTCATCCCCCTCTTTGTTTGTGGTTTCATGCATCATTATTTCTAACAAAAGATAGAACCCAACTTGTGGAAGGTGTTTCAAAGGTAGGGCAATGTTTGTTAATTGGTAATTATGCTGAGAAAGAAAAAATGGGGTGGGGGGGGGGGGATAGGTTTGGCTTTGTTCACTTCAAAAGGGGTCGAGAATGTAACAAAGATGGAAAAGCAATTGGACAAAATTACCATATGAAATGTCAAAATGCACATGAACATACCAATTCTAAGGAACAAAGGACACAATATGCATAAGAGGTAAGAAACGGGTGACAAGTGCAAAACCAAAAATGGCAAGTGAAGAGGAACAATACACTAGTAGCTCAAGAGGATCCTTTGTACGATCTGAACATCAAAACATCATCCAAACATTTGGAATGACTACTAGAATGCTGGGTTGGAATCCAAAAAGACATAACCATGTTTGATAAACTAGATGAAGAATGCTTTAAGGGATGGTCGAGAGAGATACTTCTAAAATACTTGGGGGATAAGTTGGTTCTAGTGTCAGGGATCGACACAAACATAAGGAACAAATGGGGCTATGGATGATCTCCAACTCACTATAGAAACGGAAACCTATACCATGACTCTGGGAGTAGAGTTACGTGGATTAGGTGCTATGATCTACCCCTCACGACATGGAGTAAGGACTGTATTGAGACCATGCTCTATGAGTCAATGGCGGTGATGAAAATGGTCGACGAAACAAATTTGTTGACAAACCTACAATATGCCTGAGTTTTAGTCAATACCTCGAGCCTGCAACATATTGTGAAGAACTTGAAAGTGAAGTTTTAGGGGAGTTTATATCATATTAAAATTTTTGAAGAGTTGATCAAATAATCAAAGATCTGTCATGGTGAGAGGTGGAGATACCGATCTTCAATAGAGGAGGGCAACTTAGTAGCTAGTGAGATGGGTCTCGACTTCCACGATCACCATAATGATGAAGGTGAAGGAGAATTTGACAGAGAGATTGCCAAAAGAGGTGGCTGAAAAGGAAGAGAAGTAGATAATAACCGTATAAGGGAGGAAAACACAATGCAAGGACCAATGGACAATGACCATGACAGTTTGGTAAGGGAAAGCTATCATATACCTGCCAAAACACAACAGGCGTTGGGACAAAGTGGAGGCATTGTAGGTACAAAGGGACAAAGCAACGTGTAGAAGCAGAGATTTTTTCACTCAAATAGTATCATAAAAGGGTACTGAGCTTAATGAGCAGCCTAGATTGAAAGAGGAAAAGGATGGGTTTAGAGATGATATAGGGCATCCAAAAGGGGAACACTTAAGGGCTACAAGCATAAGAGAATGAGTTGAAAAGTTAATAAATTCAAATATAGTAGAGTTGGCGTGTGGAAGGAAACTAGGAGGGAAAAAGAAGATGCTGACCACAATGGGCCTAGTCAACCTTTTTTGACTTGGCCAGAATTATGGGCCAACTTGGAAGAGGCCACTTCTCTCTTTTACATATATAGAAAAGTGCAAGATTGGGTGAGGTGATGGTGTAAATATGGTGGTAGAAGCCCAACTCATTGACAATCTGGAAAGGGCTAAGGTTAATGTCAATAATAGTTTTAATATTAATCGGGATGTTGGGACACCACCTGCAGAGTCTCATCGTAACTATATCAACAATGTGGTGGACATAGGCACCTCCATATGCAACTGACTAGTTAGATTGAGTGATGTCAAAGCTCGTGCACAAAGTATCTGGAACTTCGGGATAAATGTGGGCATGTTTGCTAAAGGAAATGAAGAAATAGTTGTTCACAAGATAAAAGACATGGAATACAAAGATAAATGTGAGGCACATAATGTAGCAAGGGCTACAGAGGAGGAAATAAGAGAGGTTATTTAATGAAGCTCGTCACCTATAATGTGAGGGGGATGGGAAGGGTGTTAAAGGGAAATATGTTAAGAAATTATTATGAAAGACATGTAATTAGCGTGTATTCCCAAGACAAAAATGGAGAATGTTACAAGATAAATTTTCCACGCTTTATTGGGAGATTATAATGTGGATTAGATTGTACAACCAACCATAAACTCTTATGGGGGGTTACTATACATTTAGGACAAACAAGCTTTTTCTTTCAATAATTATTTTCAAGGAAATGATTTCATTGGCTTGAAAGGGACATGGGAAAATGGAGGTTTTAATGTGGTATTCGTGCATATATACTCTCTATGTGACATGGAAGCAAAGTAAAGATTGTGGGAAGAGTTGAAATGTGTCATACCCTAGTTTTATCCGAGGACGATCATTTGCGAACATTTGGATTTTTGCCAGCCGAATTGAGCTGCTTAACACCAATTGTCGCGCATTCCGTAAAGTTTTTCGACATTTCAAAAGGAAATGTGCAAAATACTCAAAAGGAGGGCGGCAAAAGGGTCACTTTTGGGGCATTTTTCAGCCCCTAGGCCACCTAGATAACTTTATGACAAAGTAATGGATGAGCTACCTTCATTCCAAGTGGCTTGTTTTGCTATAAATAAGCATGAGAAGGATGAGGTAAGGGGTTTGGAGGTTCCCTGAGGTCTAGAGGTCCAGAAAGAAGAAGAATGAAGAGAAAAGAAGAAAGAAGAGAAAAAGAAGCTAAACTGCCGCCGAATTGCGACTGCGATCGATTTCTACATCATTCTTCAGTCATTCTTCGGTCGTTCTTCATTTTTCGTATGATTAGTGCTTGCTTTAAGGATTTGAATTTGATTTATGGACCCTTAAGGGTCCCCTTTATTGTTTATACATCTTCATCTCCTTCTTCGATCATCAGTGATCTTTTTCTTTGTTTGAAGCAAGTTTCGACCGATCATTCATACCGTAATCTCATTTAATCACCGTTAAAATAAAATTCAACCGATCGCTTTTGTTGTAATCTCACTTAATCATTGCTTAAAAAAGTTTCGATCGATCGTTTGTGTCATAAACTCTTTCCATCAATGTAAAGTAAGTTTTTACTGATCATTAACGCCGCAAGTTATCCTAAAAAAGGGATTGAAGATCAATGAGCCAAAACCAAATAAAAAAACCAACTCATAAACTTCTTTTCATCAAAAAATCAAGACATCATTTTAAGGTCCAACGCCTTAACGATTCTCTCCTTTCAAAAAATCAAGACATCGTTTCAAGGTCCAACGCCTTAAACGATTCTCTCCTTTAAAAAAAAATCAAGAGGTCATTTCAAGGTCCAGTGCCTTAACAAACCTCTCCTTTTAAAAAAAAAAATCAAAAGATCATTTCGAGGTCCAAACGCCTTAAACGACTTTTGTTCAGTTAAAATCAATCTTTCACAAAAAAAGAAAAAAAATTTAACTAACAAAATTATAGACCTTAAAGAATTACGTAGGTCTGATTTCCTCTTCGAACCCGAGGATATAGGAGCAAGGACAACACCCTTGTCAACCCCAAAAAGTAAAAAAACAAAAAAGGAAAATACAAAAAAATATAAAAATGGAAAATACATAATCTTGAAGTCATGTTTTGCACACTTGATTAGAGGTTGTTGTCCGTTGTGATGGGCGTGCGGGGTGCTAATACCTTCCCCATGCATAAACAACCCCTGAACCCTCATTTTCAAAATGCGCACACAATCATCTTTTTGGTTTTTTCTAATGTTTCCCTCAAATAAACATTAGTGACAACTCTGCTCATTTTCTCCCTTAGAGACAAACGCTTCGGCCGATGAGTTCGTCCTTTTCGCACTCCCGCCGAAGGGCTCGTTGCGACTGTTGGTGACTCCACTAGGGATGTTAGAGAGTTAAGCCTTTCGATCAGTGTGCAACTTTTTATCATGACTTCTCCTTTATTTATTTTCCCTTTTCCCTTTTGTCCATATTCGTACATAACCTTTGTTGTGTTGTTGTGTTTGGTTTGTGTTTGTCTATCGATTACATTCACAGTTATAAATTGCGTCATGCATCTCTTCATGGCATCGTAATGGACATGTCCTTCTGATGTGTCATTATTTTCTCCTATTTCTTAACCCTTTTTGTCACCATTTTAATTACTGATTAGCCTTAATTGTCAAATTAATTATACAGTTTTATCATTTGGGCCTATTTGACTAATTTTGTGTTCTTAATTTAATTTCAGGAGAATTATAAGCAATTGGGCTTGAATCCGAAATTGGGCTTGGACTTGAAGAGAACAAGCAATTTTATTTTATCAAATCTTATCTTATCTAGATTTTATTTCATCTAGATTTTATTTTATCCAGATTTTATTTCTTCCAATCTTATCTTATCTTGTCCAGATTTTATTTTATTTCGTTTATGGGCTTGGACTTAAAATAGATTTGTAAGCTTTGGGGCTGAGGACCTATATAACAGCACCAAGGTTTTCGTTTAGGAGTTTTTTTTCGAATAGGAGAATAATTCTAGGATTTTAGAATTCCAGTTTTTACTGTTCATACGCATTGTTCACGTAGAATAAAATTCATTTTCTGCAATTTTGTTTCTGCTTCAATCTACAATTTCGTTTCTACTGATTAATGGAAGGCTAAGTCTCCAATGTTGTTTTCTCTTGAGGATCAAGCACAACTCTCTTTGAGGTTTTGTTATTACTATTGAATTCTGATCAGTTTTTTTTCCTCTTCACCAATTACTCTGTATTTGTTGCTATTAATCCATGCATGCTTAGTGCTTGATTAATTGTCTCTATGCTTAATTTACGTTCATGCTTAATGATCAGTTTCGTTCATGATTGAAATTCTGATACTGAGGACAGATGTCGTACAGGATGTCACGACATCGCGCTTCAGAACATGCAGATTGTATATGACAGTATGAACAGATTAAACAAGTAAATAACACAAGAGAATTGTTAACCCAGTTCGGTGCAACGTCACCTACATCTGGGGGCTACCAAGCCAGGGAGGAAATCCACTAAAATAGTATTAGTTCGAAGATCTAACAGCCACTGTATACAACCTTCTCACCTAACCACTACCCATGCAACTTCTACCTAAGAGCCACTCTTAGATATGAGAACCCCTCTCACTCCCTCTCAATCACTCACCCGTGTTTACAAACAAATCAAAGACACACCAGAGATTGCTCTCTGAACAATAGAGATCAACTCTACACACTCAGGTTCAACACTTGATGTTAGGGTAACATCGAGGTGGCTCACAAAACACTCAAGTCACAAAACTCACAAAATAACTCTTCAATCTCTGACTTGATTAAAAACCCGTGCAGCCTTCATGTTTATATAGCAGTGTACGTATCTGGGCTGCAACAACTTGCGCTGGATAAGCTCTATCATTCTCCTGAAAAATTTGCACTTAAAGATCTAAAAGATAAAGTTTTATCTTTTAGTTTTTATCTTCAATCTCTAATCCTCGAACGAAACTATTCAAGTTTGTAATTCAATCTTTAATTATCTTTTAATTCGTTCCTAAAGATAGAGCTCCTAATCTGTTGCTGACTGCACATTAATCTGTTAAAGATATAACAGATTTATGTGTCCAGTATTTGCGGGCAGGATGTCCTGAACATTGTATCCGACATCGTGGATCCTGCAGCTTCAATTCTTCATTTGACATTTTATCTTGCCTTGTGCATTGTGCAGCCCAATCTGATTCCTTGACATAATGTTAGACATCATGTGCAGCAACTCCAGCTTTCCTTCATTGTCTAAGTGCTTATGTTTTAACAAAATTTTAGCCAATCTTTTAAAACTAAGTAAAGCTAAGCACTAACAATCTCCCCCTTTGGCAAATTTTGTCTAAAACATACTTAGACACTTCCTGAGCAGGTACGAGCAGTCATGCAAGTGGGATCAGCAACTTTCATTATCAGAGTAATCAAGCACAGCAGTATCTGTAGTGGTGACAGCAAAATTCTGCAAGTTGCAAATCTACAAGTCTTTTCCAGGATGTCAAGACATCTCACGTGACATCAGCTTTCTGCTCCCCCTGTCTCCATGCTCTTACTGCTGTGAAGTGAATATTCTGCTAGGCAGCAGTTCACTGCAGCATCTTCTATCAGCTACTAGTTTCAGTAGCTTACATCAATCATCATCAGCAGCAGCAGTATAAATACTACTCCCCCTCAAAATCATATAAATACTACTCCCCCTCAAAATCATAAATCATGCATAATATCCTACTACTCCCCCTTTTTAGACAGAATTTGGCAAAAGTAGAATGCATGAAATTAATGTGCAAATATTACAGACCAATAACAATCAATTGTTCAAAGGGACATGCCCCAATAGCTAGTAAGAGTAAAAAAAATAAAGGTCTGATGGTCATGGGGTGGCATCAGAATCATCATCATCTGATTCTGTATCCTCTGCTGCATCTTCTTCTTCCTCAGCTGCTTCTCCATCATCAACGCCATTGTCTGAGAGTCTTTTGATCAGGCGTTCCAGCTCCATTTTCTTCTCTGTGTTGGCTTTGATGGTTGCCTCCAGCACCTTGCATGTGTCCTTGAGTTCAGCAATCAAATCATCCTTGGACACAGCACCTGAAGCAGCAGCTTTCCCTGATGTCGAGACAATGTCTGGGACATGTGTCCCCTCAAACAGTTTGTAATGCAGGGATAGAGGAGATTCTCTCTTCTTCACAGAGTCAATGTTGTTTAAAATATTGGGATGTTGACTCAACATAATGCCACACAATACAGTTGGGAAGGCAATGGGTAATTTGACAGCAAAAGATTCTGAATGCTTAATAGTTTGATCAAAAATATAGTTTCCAAAATTAAATTTGAACTTGGTTCCAACAGCATACAGAAATTTACCCAAACCTGTGGCAATAGTGGAAGTATGATTGGTGGGTACCCAGTTGGCAGTGCCAATCCTATGCAGGATTGCATACTTCACACTTAGCTTCCCTGCAGAAAGCTTCCCTTTCTTTGGCCAATGCTGGACTTGCTTGGCAGTGATTTCCTTGGCAATTTGATGCTCAGAAACAGCAATATCCACCACTCCTTCAGTTGGTCTGCCCAGGTACTTGTTGATTACAGTAGGGGAGAATCTAATACATTTTTCTCTGACAAACACTTTCTGATACTCATCACTCTTTCTGTTTGTTATGTCAGAGGGAATGTTGACAATGAATTCCCTGACTAGACTTTCATAACAATCTCCCAACTTGGTGACAGTTTTCAGCAGTCCATCAGCCTTGATGAGGTCCATGATCTCCTTGCAATCCAAGGCATCTCTTCCCAGTTCTCTTTCTAAAGCTAGTCTGCGTTGATATACAAATTTCCACCTTTCAACATTGCCAATGGAGTGGAATGAAATGTTGTCCAATGGGGCATCAGGGACATTTCCAGGCACCTTTTTCCCTGATTTCTTGGCTCTCTTGATGTCGGGAACATCTAGTTCGACATCATCATCAGAATCAGATGAGGAAATTTCTTTCCTCTTCTTGGAAGGGATTGCAACTTTGCTCCATCTGGATGTGGTAGGAGTGATTGGTGTGCTCTTCTTCTGTGCAGTAGTTTTGATTCGTCCAGACCTAGTAATGGGGGTTTTTCCCTTTCTGCTTTGTAATCTTTCTGCAATGCCAGGTGCCAACTTTTTGGCAATGGGTTCCTCATCAGATTCTACTTCTTCTAGGTCAATGAAGTCACCTGGAGCAGGTTCTGGTGCCCTTGGTGCAGGGGTCTCCTCTGTGGCTTGATCCTCTTCCTCTGTTGATTTCTCATCACTGGATGAAGAGAGGACTTCAGCATTTGGGGTGGAAGATGTTGGGACATCTTTATCAGCATCAGGGACAGAAGCATTTTTCAAAATGCTATTCACAAAACTGCGGATCTTCTTATCCATCTCAGTGTCTTCTTCCCTAGGGCTTGTTTCAAGGCTAGGGTTTTCAGAAATCTTCACTCCCTGTTGTCTTTTAGGGACCAGTTTCTCAGGAACAGGGCCTGGACCAGGAATCATTTGTATGGGTTGGTTATTGAGTGCAGGTTGTTCCTGGTTTGATGGAGTTTTGGAGGATGATGGAGATGATGGTACAGAGGGTGAAACAGGGGATGAGGTTTCTTTTGGTGAGGTAGCCATGGAGAAGCAGAGCTTTGGGAGTGGTTTCGTGAATATCTGAGAAGTGTTGGGGAATGCTGATGAAAACGAGATTGCCACGAAAATGTAAGTTTGAATGAGGAATGTAGGAGAATGTGTGAAACGGAGGTTGAATTTGTTTTGGCCCAGTAGTGAACGTGCTATTAATGTTGAGTGAGAAGTTTGAGCACGTTCAGATAGAAGTAACTGCTATAACTCCTCTAGCAGACAAATGCCCAGCTTGCCCCTCAGTTTTTCAAACTGATTTGCATCCAATGCCTTTGTGAAAATATCTGCTACTTGTTCCTCAGTGGCAACATGCTCCAGTGTGATAACTTTATCATCAACAAGATCTCTAATATAGTGATGTCTAATGTCAATGTGCTTGGTTCTGCTGTGTTGAACAGGATTTTTAGAAATATTAATAGCACTCATGTTGTCACAGTACAATGTCATGACATCTTGTTCGACATTGTACTCCTTCAGCATCTGCTTCATCCAAACTAGTTGTGAACAGCTGCTTCCTGCTGCAATATACTCTGCTTCTGCAGTAGATAGGGACACACAGTTCTGCTTCTTGCTGAACCATGAAATAAGATTGTTTCCCAAATAGAAACATCCACCAGAAGTGCTTTTTCTGTCATCTACACTTCCAGCCCAATCAGCATCACAATATCCAACCAGCATTGAATCTGAACAATGACAGTACATAATCCCATAGTCACTGGTGCCATTTACATATTTCAGAATTCTCTTTACTTGATTCAAGTGACTTATCTTGGGATTGGCTTGATATCTTGCACAAACACCTACTGCAAAGGTGATGTCAGGTCTGCTTGCTGTTAAATATAGTAAGCTCCCAATCATGCTTCTGTACAGACTTTGATCAACACTGGTGCCAGCTTCATCCTTTGACAGCTTCAAGTGAGTAGGTGCAGGTGTTCTTTTATGGCTGGCATTTTCCATCCCAAACTTCTTGACAATGTTCTTTGCATACTTGCTTTGTGAGAGGAATATGGAGTCTTCCATCTGCTTCACTTGGAGTCCCAGAAAATAAGTCAGCTCTCCAACAAGACTCATCTCAAATTCAGATTGCATCTGTTGGACAAAATGTCGAAGCATCTCATTCGACATCCCTCCAAACACAATGTCATCAACATATATCTGTGCTATCATCAAGTTTTCAGCATCTTGTTTGACAAAGAGAGTCTTGTCAATTCCTCCCTTCCTATACCCTTGCTGAGTAAGGAACTCTGTTAGCCTTTCATACCAAGCTCTTGGAGCTTGCTTCAATCCATAGAGAGCCTTCTTGAGCCTGTATACATGATCTGGATGAGTTGGATCTACAAATCCCTTTGGCTGCTCCACATAGACTTCTTCATTCAGGTATCCATTCAGAAACGCGCTCTTCACATCCATCTGGTACAGCTTGAATTTGAGGATGCAAGCTACACCAAGTAACAATCTGATGGACTCAAGTCTAGCAACAGGGGCGAAAGTTTCATCAAAGTCTACACCTTCAATCTGAGTGTAGCCTTGAGCAACAAGTCTGGCCTTGTTTCTGGTTATAACACCTTCTTCATTGGTTTTGTTCTTGAAGATCCACTTGGTGCCAATCACATTAGTTCCCTCGGGTCTAGGAACTAGCTCCCAAACTTCATTCCTTTTGAATTGCTCCAATTCTTCTTGCATAGCATTGATCCAGAACTCATCAGTCAGTGCCTCTTTCACATTCTTTGGCTCAGTTTTGGAGACAAAGCATGAATTGGAGACAATCTCAATCTCCCTTGATCTTGTAGTGACTCCTCTGTTTGGATCTCCTATAATCAGCTCCTTGGGGTGCATCTTCTGGATTCTAATGGAGGGACTCTTGTCAGGTTGATTGATGTTTGGTTCATCTGTAGCAGAATCAGAGTTTTCTGCATTTTCTGCACTTTTAGCTGTATCTGCTACATTGTCTCCCGATGTTCTGACATCGTCTTCGACATCCTTCTTTCTTGCTGGAGTTAGATCATCAACAACCACATTGATGGATTCCATCACAGTTCTGGTTCTGGAATTGAATACTCTATATGCTCTGCTGTTTGTAGAGTATCCCAAGAATATTCCTGCATCACTCTTGGGATCCATCTTTCTCCTTTGCTCTCTATCTGCCAAAATGTAACATGGACTTCCAAAGATGTGGAAGTGCTTGACAGTTGGCTTCCTCCCTTTCCAGATTTCATACAGTGTGGTTGGAGTCCCTCTTCTAAGTGTGACTCTGTTGTGGATATAGCATGCTGTGTTCATGGCTTCAGCCCAGAGATTATAGGGAAGTTCTTTGGCATGAAGCATGACCCTAGCAGCTTCTTGCAAAGTCCTGTTTTTCCTTTCAACTATGCCATTTTGTTGTGGTGTGATGGCTGCAGAGAACTCATGAGTGATGCCTTCAGATGTGCAGAATTCAGTAAACTTGCTGTTTTCAAACTCTCTGCCATGGTCACTCCTAATTCTCTTGATGACACAGTCTTTTTCTCTTTGAAGTCTTAGACTCAACTCTTTGAATACTTCAAAGGTGTCTGATTTCTCTCTGATAAAGTTGACCCAGGTAAATCTGGAGAAATCATCCACAACAACATAGGCATACCTCTTTCCTCCAAGGCTTTCAACTTGCATAGGCCCCATCAAGTCCATGTGAAGTAGTTCCAGCACCCTGGAAGTGGTCTGATGTTGAAGCTTCTGGTGGGACATCTTGACTTGCTTTCCAATCTGACATTCACCACAGATTCTGCCTTCTTCTATTTTCAGATTGGGAATGCCTCTAACAGCACCTTTGTCAATGATTTTCTTCATGCCTCTTAAGTGCAGATGTCCAAATCTTTGATGCCATATTTTGACTTCATCTTCTTTGGAGGATAGACATGTGGAGGAGTAACTGGTTTCTTGAGGTGTCCATAGGTAACAGTTGTCCTTTGATCTGCTGCCCTTCATTAGAACTTCACTCTTCTCATTTGTCACCAAGCATTCTGACTTTGTGAAGTTTACATTGAATCCTTCATCACACAACTGACTGATGCTGATCAAGTTTGCAGTCAGTCCCTTCACCAGCAGTACTTTGTTCAGACTAGGAAGTCCATCATGGACTAGCTTTCCCATTCCAGTGATCTTTCCTTTAGAGCCATCTCCAAATGTCACATAGCTAGTGGAGCAAGGTTCAATGTTCACCAGGAATTCTTTAACTCCTGTCATGTGTCTGGAACAGCCGCTATCTAGGTACCAATCTTCCTTAGCTGATGCTCTAAGTGAAGTATGAACAACAAGACTAACAATCTTGTGTTTTGGAACCCACATCATCTTCCTTCCGCTGCTGCTACTTTGAGTTCCATGATGTGGATGGCCATGTAGATGATAGCAAAAGGGCTTTATGTGACCATACTTGCCACAGTAGTGACACCTCCACTTCTTTCTTTTGCTCTTTTTCTGCTGCGTTCCATGATGTCGAGACCGATGTTGTGACATCGTGGCTCCAGTGCTGTTTTTGGCAGGAACAAATTCTGTCGTGGTTGTTCTGCCAGCAGATTTATGATTAAATCCAAGTCCTCTCTGGTTTCCAACATTCTTCCCAAGCTGTAGCACCTCATCAAGCATATCTGAGCCTTTATTCAGCATCTTTATTGATTTTGTCATGTTTTCCAGTTTAGAGTTCAGAAAACCAATTTCTCCTTTAAGCTCAGAGATCTCCTCTTCATGTGCCTCCTTCTCAGCCTCCAGATTTGCAATGATCTTCTTCAGTTGAGCTTCTTGCTGAAGAATCTTCTCACTTTTGATGCATAGTTCTCTATAGGATATAGCAAGCTCATCAAAAGTGATTTCAATATCAATATCACTTGAATCTTCATCAGATTCAAATCTCCCAGTGAGTGCATTCACATCTCTGTCAGAATCACTTTCTTGTTCACTCTCTGTATCATCAGACCAACATACAGAAAGTCCTTTCCTCTGCTTCTTGAGATGGGTGGGACATTCAGCTTTGATGTGTCCATAGCCTTCACACCCATGGCATTGAATTCCTTTGCTGTGACTGGGCTTTTCATCTGACTTCTTCTGGTATTCACTACCTTTCCTGATGTCGAAAGGGATGTTCCGGACATGTGGTTTCTGCCTCCTGTCCATTCTTTTCAGCACTTTGTTGAACTGTTTTCCAAGGAGCACAACTACATTAGTCAGACCTTCATCAGTATCCAGGTCATACTCATCTTCTTCTCCTTCATCATTGGACACGAACGCCAAGTTTTTGCTCTTCTTTTCAGTCCTATCCGAGAGTCCTAGCTCAAAGGTTTGAAGGGAACCAATGAGTTCATCTACTCTCATGTTGCAAATGTCTTGGGCCTCCTCTATTGCAGTGACTTTCATGTCAAATCTCTTAGGCAAAGATCTGAGGATCTTTCTCACCAGCTTTTCATCTGTCATCCTTTCTCCCAAGGCAGTGCAAGCATTGGCAATTTCAAGAATGTTCATGTGGAAGTCATGAATGCATTCTTCCTCCTTCATCTTCAGATTTTCGAATTTTGTAGCCAATAGTTGCAATCTGGACATCTTCACTTTGGAGGTTCCTTCATGAGTGGTTTTCAGAATCTCCCATGCATCCTTGGCAACTGTGCATGTGTTGATCAATCTGAAGATATTCTTGTCAACTCCATTGAATAGGGCATTCAAGGCTTTGGAGTTTCCAAGTGCCAATTCGTCTTCTTCTTTTGTCCAGTCTTCTTCTGGCTTCAATTCATCAGTGGGCTTTCCTTCTGTGTCCAGCATCTTGGGATGTTCCCAGCCTTTGATGACAGCTTTCCAGGTTCTGCTATCCAGTGATTTGAGGAAGGCCACCATCCTTGCTTTCCAGTATTCATAGTTGGTTCCATCCAGAATTGGTGGTCTGTTCACTGGTCCTCCTTCTTTCTCCATGTTCATCAGAATTTATCTCCCTAGATCTCACTCAGTGATTTAGAGTGCCTGCTCTGATACCAATTGAAATTCTGATACTGAGGACAGATGTCGTACAGGATGTCACGACATCGCGCTTCAGAACATGCAGATTGTATATGACAGTATGAACAGATTAAACAAGTAAATAACACAAGAGAATTGTTAACCCAGTTCGGTGCAACGTCACCTACATCTGGGGGCTACCAAGCCAGGGAGGAAATCCACTAAAATAGTATTAGTTCGAAGATCTAACAGCCACTGTATACAACCTTCTCACCTAACCACTACCCATGCAACTTCTACCTAAGAGCCACTCTTAGATATGAGAACCCCTCTCACTCCCTCTCAATCACTCACCCGTGTTTACAAACAAATCAAAGACACACCAGAGATTGCTCTCTGAACAATAGAGATCAACTCTACACACTCAGGTCCAACACTTGATGTTAGGGTAACATCGAGGTGGCTCACAAAACACTCAAGTCACAAAACTCACAAAATAACTCTTCAATCTCTGACTTGATTAAAAACCCGTGCAGCCTTCATGTTTATATAGCAGTGTACGTATCTGGGCTGCAACAACTTGCGCTGGATAAGCTCTATCATTCTCCTGAAAAATCTGCACTTAAAGATCTAAAAGATAAAGTTTTATCTTTTAGTTTTTATCTTCAATCTCTAATCCTTGAACGAAACTATTCAAGTTTGTAATTCAATCTTTAATTATCTTTTAATTCGTTCCTAAAGATAGAGCTCCTAATCTGTTGCTGACTGCACATTAATCTGTTAAAGATATAACAGATTTATGTGTCCAGTATTTGCGGGCAGGATGTCCTGGACATTGTATCCGACATCGTGGATCCTGCAGCTTCAATTCTTCATTTGACATTTTATCTTGCCTTGTGCATTGTGCAGCCCAATCTGATTCCTTGACATAATGTTAGACATCATGTGCAGCAACTCCAGCTTTCCTTCATTGTCTAAGTGCTTATGTTTTAACAAAATTTTAGCCAATCTTTTAAAACTAAGTAAAGCTAAGCACTAACAATGATTAATTGGTGTATGTGTTGCTTAATCACATAATGAAAACCTTATGTTAATTTTCACTTAGTAATTTAATTTAGGGTTGGATTAAATGGTTGAACTAATTAAGGATAAATTCTCGTAACCTAGGATAAGAGACTTGCTTGTGAATCAAGGGGAAACAACATGTTTTAATTCTGTTATTTTCTAATTCAAATTTGCTTGTTGTTTAATTTACAAAAACAAATAACCCCCCCCCCCCCTCAATTCGTTACTATTTTCTTACTATCTGTTATGAACGTTTGGTTGACCATTGCTTGTTGGGAGACGACCTAGGATCACTTCCTAGATACTGCATTTTTAATGTTTATTTGATTCGAGTACGGCCTCGATCACCTTCCTACATCATATTCGTGCATTGCATTTGCATAAATCACTGCATTATTATCATTTGCATGTCATGTTCACTCATACATGATCCTTGCATTTTCCCCTGCAAAAAAAAAAAAAACAAACAAAAAAAATGTTTGATTGACTGTGTTTTGAATAAAAGTGCATACATTTATGTGACTTCATTTTTAACATTCTTGAAAGTTTGTCTTTTTGAGAGAAAAGTGAGTTATCAAGAATAGGAGTCATTTGACTTAGTCTGTCAATTGAAAACCCTTCAAATATTTTTCGTCCTCAAAAATTTGTTTTTGAGAATCTACACAACTTCTTTTTTGCTATAAGGTCGTGACAAAAAAAAAACACAATAGATACCTCAAAACCCTGCACTAGGGCAATGAGAGGCACTATGCAAGAGCCTCAAGCAAACCTAGGGGAAAATCAAAAGTTCTCACCTGGTAGGTTGAAAACCCGAAAGGGCGGCCTAAGCAAAATTAGGGTTGATATGAAAAAAAACGAAACAACAAAAAAAAAACAATCAAGGGCATGTTATTAAGGTTGTATCCCAAAATCCAAACTACAAAAGGATCTAAGTCAAGATTTGAAATGACACATGGCCATGTTTCAACATCCCAAACACTAGTTGGGCAACAATGAAAAAAAAAAAAAAAATCCGCCAAAGGCGAGTAAAAAAAAGAAGAAAAAAGAGAGACAGAAGATCTCCAAATTATATAAGAAAGGCACAAAAGTGCAATGAAAGATTAATGCATAAGACAAAAGGAGTAGAGCCCAACCCCAAAAGGTACAAGCAACGCTCTTGAGGTTCTTATGCAGTGTAACCCTTAAACACTCTTTGAGCCTCTCTGACCTTTTCTTTCATAGCCCTTTTACCCCTGACCACGTTACAAGCCCAATAAAGACCATGTAGATCAAGAATGACTAATTTTCTTTTAAGTTAGGATTCTAGAATGAAACTCGCACACGCTTGTGATTGTTGAAATATATATATATATATATATATATATATATATATATATATATATATATATATATATATATATATATGAAAAAAGAATCCTTGAGGTTTCGCACTTGCTCATTTGAGAAGAAGACTCATCCGACCAAGAGCTTATGGAAAATGCCCGAAACTAATTTTGATAGTAGGGTACATCTGATGTTAGTCTCTCATGCAAACCCTTTGGGATTTCTTTCGAATCCAAGGGTAGCTTCGTTATATAAATTCTTTCAAGATTAGCCCATGTCATCAAGTTTCAGCGGGATCAACAAACCCATGGCATCACCCTATGACCTTAAATCAAGAAAGTTTCACTTGGTCATATACCAAAGTGTAACAATCCATTGCCATCCTTCAATGATGCATGCAACTGGTCCCAAAGCGTTGTGTTTTTCTTGCTGTGTAGAATAATCAAAGAAAGGGGGAAAACCCTAGGATCACTATTTAAATTGATTGATTAAATGTCAAACGGCTCCATTACCGTCACTCCAAAATTGTCAAGTGGCTAAATCAAACAGAACACACACTCTGAGGGAGTTCCCAAAGAGATTTACAAAAGATAGGATGAGGTTGCATGAGTTATCACATGTTTAAAAAAATAGTCAATCTGTATTTTCCACAAAAAAGGAAAAAAGAAAAATCAAATCAAAATCAAAAAAATAGGAAATGATGTCATGAACATTGTACAAATTTCCATTGCATTTCGTTGTTGCATACAAAGCCTGCATTCACTGCATTTCAAGATAAAGGTTGCATGCATCTGCACCCCCCAAAAAAAATCATGTTCATATTAAATGAATAGATTTCTCTATAAAGATGAGAAGCCCTCTCAAGGAGTTAATATCTTGCTTTCTCATAAGGTTGAGCCCCTTGGTACTAGTGCCCATTGGCTTGTTTCGTAGGACTCAACATCCTTTGCTTTATATTTTCATAGGACTCAAAGTCCTCGCTTTTATCTTTCATAAGACTCAAAGTCCTCACTTTATCTTTCATAGGACTCAAAGTCCTCATTTTTATCTTTCATAGGACTTAAAGTCCTCATTTTATCTTTCATAGGACTCAAAGTCCTCACTTTTATCATTCATAGGACTCAAAGTCCTCGCTTTATCATTCATTGAACTCTAAGTCCTCGTTTTTATCTTTCATAGGACTCAAAGTCCTCGTCTTTTATCTTTCAGGGGACTCAAAGTCCTCGCAATTATCATTTCAGAGACTATTGCAGTCTCCTTTGCCTTCTAGAGACAATCAAGTCCGTTGGCATGGAGAGACAAATTATGGTCATCTTCCCCTTGTCAAAGACTTCAATGTCTTGCGACCGAGACTACTAAAGTCTCCTTTGCCTTCCAGAGACAATCAAGTCCATTGGCATGCAAAGACAAATTATGGTCATTTGCCCCTTTTCGAAGACTTCAATGTCTTTCGATCGAGACTATTAAAGTCTCTTTTGCCATCCAGAGACAATCAAGTCCAATGGCATACAGAGACCATCACGGTCATCCGCTTTCGTTGTTTTCGAGACTATTACAGTCTCCTTTGCCATCCAGAGACAATCAAGTCCAATGACATGCGGAGACAATCATGGTCATCCGCTTTTGTTGTTTTCAAGACTATTACAGTCTCCTTTGCCATCCAGAGACAAGCAAGTCCATTGGCATGTAGAGACAAATTATGGTCATCTGCCCCATTTTGAAGATGAAAATGTCTTCAGTCATTACATGCTTTCAACAGGCAACAAAGTCTTCATTTACATTTCGAAGACGACAATGTCTTCAGTCATTCCATGCTTTCAAAAGGCGATGATGTCTTCATATCAAAAACTTGAATGTCTTTTGTCCTTGTGCTTCACAGGACACAATGTCCTATGTTTCTATTCTTTTAAAAATAAAAGAAAATAATAACAAAAATATATGTATATAGAAAATGAAGATGAAAAGAAGAAGAAAAAGAACTTTAATGTCTTCATGCTTTCACAGGTTTTACTATCTGGACTTCCGCTAGTGGTCGGTTGGATGGTGAGATCCCTCGAACAAAATTAGTATCTTTATCTTTACTTCCCTTTTATTTCCAATAAAAAATAAGTAAAGAGGGGCAACTGTCATACCCTAGTTTCGTCCAGGGATGATCATTTGCAAACATTTGGATTCTTGCCAGCCGAATTGAGCTGCTCAACACCAATTGTCGTGCATTCGTAAGGTTTTTTGACATTTCGGAAGGCAATGTGCAAAATACTCAAAAGGAGGGAAAAAGGGTCACTTTTGGGGCATTTTCAGCCCCTGGGCCACCTAGATAACTTCATGATGAAGTAACCAGCTCGCCTGGGTGAGCAAGGTTGCTTCAGAATGAAGTTATCAGCTAGCTTGGGCGAGCTACCTTCTTTCCAAGTGGCTTGTTTTGCTATAAATAAGTGTGAGAAGGCTGAGGTAAGGGGTCTGGAGGTTCCCTAAGGTCCAGAAAGAAGAAGAAAGAAGAGAAGAAGAAGCTAAAACATCGCCGAATCGTGACTTCAATCGATTTCCACATCATTCTTCGGTCGTTCTTCGTTCATTCTTCATTCATTCTTTGTTCTTCGTATGGTTTGTGCTTGCTTTAAGGATTTTAATTTGATTTATTGACCCTTAGGGGTCCCCTTTATTGTTTGTGCATCTTCATCTCCTTCTTTGATCATCGGTGATCTTTTTCTTTGTTTAAAGTGAGTTTTGACCGATCATTCATACCATAATCTCGTTTAATCATTGTTAAAATAAAATTCAACAAATCTTTGTGTTTTAATCACACTTAATCACTGTTTAATATGTTTCGACCAATCATTTGTGTCGTAAACTCTTTCCATCAATGTAAAGTAAGTTTTTACCAGTCATTAACACTGCAAGTTATCTTAAAAAAGGGATTCAAGATTAATGAGCCAAAACCAAATAAAGAAACCAACTCATAAACTTCTTTTCATAAAAAAATCAAGAGATCGTTTCAAGGTCCAACGCCTTAATGATTCTCTCCTTTCAAAAAATCAAGAGATCGTTTCAAGGTCCAACGCCTTAAACGATTCTCTCATTTAAAAAAAAAATCAAGAGGTCGTTTCAAGGTCCAGCACCTTAACGACCCTTTCCTCTTTAAAAAAAACTAAAAATATTGTTTCGAGGTCCAAACTCCTTAAACAAATTTTGTTCGGTTAAAATCATTCTTTCGCAAAACAAGATAAAAACAATTTAACAAACAAAATTTCAGACCTTAAAGAACTACGTAGGTCTAATTTCCTCATCGCACCAGAGGATACGTAGGAGAAAGGACAACACCCTTGTTGATCCCAAAAAGTAAAAAAAATATAAAAAAGGAAAAAATATAAAGAAAATATAAAAAGGGAAAATACATAATCTTGAAGTCATGTTTTACACACTCGATTAGAGGTTGTCCTCCCTTGTAACGGGTGTGTGGGGTGCTAATACCTTCCTCGTGCGTAAACAACTCCCGAACCCTCATTTTCAAAATACGCAGACCATTGTCTTTTTGGTTTTTTCTAACATTTCCCTCAAATAAATGTTGGTGGCAACTCTGCTCGTTTTCTCCCTCGGAGACAAATGTTTCGGCCTATGAGTTTGGCCTTTTCGCGCCTCCGTCAAAGGGCCGGTTATGACAAAATGTATAAGGGTAGCTAGTCATTGCTCTTTATGGTGTATCATGGGTGATTTCAGTAGTGTGAGAATATCTTGTGAAAGACAAGGAGAAAGGGTGGGTCAATATGAAAATGGTGAAAGAAAAATGTTCAATCAATTCTTACTTGACATGGAAGTGGGAGATGTACCAATGGTTTGCTGAAAGTTTACATGGTATAGACAAAATGAAAGGCAAGAAGTAGGATTGATAGGTTCTTGGTGTCAGAGGAGTGGATTTCTTTGTGGAATAGAAGCACACAATATGTCTTGGATAGAAATATCTTAGACCATTTCCCAATTGTATTGAAGAAGTTAATGTAGATTCGTGACCTAAGCTCGATAGAACCCTTGATTGTTGGCTTGAAGAAATTTCTTTTTGTCAATTTCATTAAAGACACATGGGAGAACTTGGAGGTTAATGGAAGATGTGTATTTGTATTGAAGGAAAAGAGGAAGGGCCTTAAATCCGTCTTGAAGAAAAGGAATCGGGAACATTTTGGCAACACCACAAAAATATTTCTAGAATTGAAAAAGAAATAAAAGAGATGGACAAAAAGGAGGAGGAGTGAGAATTATCATGGGAGCAAAAACAACATAAAAGTGGCTTGCAAGAGGAGTTTTGGAGGTATGTGATGTATAATGAGTCTTTACTTAAACAAAAGTCGAAATCTAAGTGGCTTAGGAGGGGGGGGCGGTCGGGAACTCCAATTCAAAATTTTCCATATCATGGTAATTTGGAGAAGGGGGAAGAATATGATTAGAGGGGTGAATGTAGAAAGAACATGGATGGAGGATCCTAAGGAAGTTAAGGAGAAAGCTTGGAAATTTTTCAAAAATAGATTTTGTGAGGAAGAATGGGATAGGTGAACCTTAGATGGTTCCACTTTGAGAAGCTACCAAATGTTGACAATTCTTTATTAGTTGCTAGATTTGAAGAAGTGGAAATAAAGGAGGCTATTTGGGATTATAGAAGCTTTAAGAGTTCAGGACCCGATCAATACAACTTTAAATTCATCAAAGAATTTTGGCATTTAGTGAGGGTGGATGTGATCAAATTTCTTGAAGATTTTCACTCATTTAGAAACTTCTTTAGAGGATCCAACGGTTCCTTCATCACTTTCACCCTAAAATAGATGAGTCACAAGGATGGGGAGGTTATAGGCCTTATTCTTTGATTGGTTGTATGTATAAAATTGTGGCAAAAATCTTGGCAAAGAGACTACAGAAGGTACTACATGGAATCATTGATGAAAGGAAAAGTGCCTTTTTTTTGGGGGGGGGGGGGGGTGGGAGGGATCAAAGGAACCTTCTTCATAGTGCAATGATTGCCAATGAAGTGGTTGATGAAGCTAGGAGAAAAGAAGGAAATGATTAGTGTTCAAAGTGGATTTTGAAAAGGCCTATGACTTGGTGTGTTGGAATTTTTCTTTTACATGATGAAGCAAATGGGATTTCATAATAATTGGATTAACTGGATTAGAGGTTGCCTTATCTCTAGCTCAGTTTCAATCCTTATCAATGGTAGTCCTTCTATGGAGTTCATATTGCAAAGATGACTTTAACAAGAAGACTCGAGACCCTTTAGCTTCTTTCCTAATCAACATTGTGGCAGAGGGACTTAGTGGCTTGATGAGATAAACTACCTCAGAGAACTTGTTCTTTGACTTCAAAGTGGGTGAAAAATAAGTGGAAGTGAGTCTATTGCAATATACGTATGACCCAATCTTTGTGGGAGATATCAATATCAACAATGTTGTGGCAATCAAGAGCTTATTGAGATGTTTTGAAATTGCATCCGGGTTGAAGGTAAATTCCCTCAAAAGTAGATTCGGAGGGATTAAGGTGGAGGAGGAGGTGGTAGAGAGATATGTTAGATACTTGAATTGTAGAATTTTATCTCTTCCTTTTTTATACTTAGGAATCCCCATTGGTGAAAATCCAAGATGGAGACATGAAATCCAATAATTGATAGATCAACAAGAAACTCTTGCTTTGGAAAGACAAACACCTATCATTTGCCAGATAGATGTGCTTGATAAACTTGGTACTTGCGTCTTTTCCTCTTTTCTTTATTCATTTTCTAAAATTATAGTAGGCATTGTCGAGAAGTTAGTTAGGTTGCAAAAGGGTATTTGTGGGGATGTGAGCATGGTAGAGAGAAATGTCTTAGGTTAGTTGGGCCAACATTTGTAGGCCGGAAGAACATGATGGCTTAGGTGTAAATTTTTTTTGTCATGTTTAATATGTTATTACTTGCTAAATGGAAGTGGAACTTATTCCAACATGAGGAGTCTTTGTGGGGTAGGGTCCTAGAGTCAAAATACCGGGGTTGCTAAGGCCTAACTGAGGAGGAAGGAAGCCCACATGAGTCCATTTGGTGGAAGGATTGGAGGCTTGCTTGTGTGGGTAGGAGTAAGAGGTGGTTTGAGTCAAGGGTTGAATGGAAAGAAGGAAATGAGAAACACTCTAGATTTCGGGAGGAAAAATTAATGGGTTGGTGAGAAGTGCTTACAAAACCATTTTGCAAGATTATTTCTTATTTTGGAGCAAAAAAGGGAACATATTGAAAAATGGGGAGCTTCGTACATAGGAGATGAAGGTGGGATTTTATTTGGAAGCGACAACTCTTTGAGTGGGAGAGGATATTGGTAGAGAAACCACAAAATGTGGTTGAAAGTGTCAATATTTCTAGTCTAGGATAGAACTCATGGCTTTGGTTGGAATACTCATCAACAATTTTCAAGGTCCAATCATCATATAAGGCATTATATAAAATGCTTGTTAAGAGCCAAGAGGTAGATATGCTTAAAGCCTTATGGTGTTTAGCAATACCTCTAAAGGTAGCCTTTTTCCTTTGGAGGGTATTTCACAATAGAGTACCAACAAAGGTGAGCCACAATAGATGAAACATACATATGCAGGAGAATAACTTATCTTACCCATTATGCTTTGGAGTGGATGAAGCCTTACCACGCCTTTTTTTCTCCTATAATTGATAAAAACAATTCATAGCTTATTTTGTGAGCAATTATCCTAGTTTTTCTTTGGAATTTTTTGTTCATAATTGTTGTTTTTGTTGATAAATTGTATAAACTAATTTTAGAAACAAAAAAGGATAGTTTTTATGTTTTTGAGTAAATTAGGATGCTACAAGAGAAATTTTGATAATCAAAGAATGAGGAGTTGCAAACATGATCTTACCACAATGAAACATTACTCTTGATCAGTTGGAATTGGCAAAGATTCACCACAGCGAAGCTACACCTTGCCATAGAGAATTTGCAAAACTGAAGACCCTGGAGTTAACAAAAACTCACTACAACGAGTCAACCGTCCGTTCCAACAAAAGAGGTTCAGAAGCATGAAGACTAAGTGTAGAAGTCCTTATTTTTTAAGTGTAATTTTGCTGCAGAGAATTATGTTTCCATTGCAACGAAAATCCTCCAAGGCCGAAAAAAAATAATGTAATCACAGCTCTATATAAAGAGTTTACGACATCCTTTGCAGGAACTTTTGGTTCATTTATGAATTTTAAAAATAGAATCTCGAACTTTCTCTCTTTTTTCTCTCTTCCCTCTTTCTTTTCCTCCGTTGTTACTCTCTCTTGAGGTTCAATTTGGATCCTTCATGATCTAAATGAGCTAAATTTTGAGTTGTTGAGTGATTAAAGTAGAATTATGTAATTCTCTGTTTTCTTACCAAATCTCGTAGTTAATGTGATCCTATTTCAATTCTACGCTTAGATGCATGTTAGGAGTGATCAACCTAACTTTTAGGGATTTGGACATTGTGTGGAAACAGGTTCAAATCCTAGATTTGAATTGAGATTGTGCAAGGATTTGATGTTAAGAATGAATCAAATACTTGCATTTGTAGAGATTCACTAATCAAACTCTAAGTTTTTAGGTCTAAATCACCTAAGGAATTAGGGATTTGGCTTGAAACTCAAGGATTAATCACTAAGGAATTAAGATTAGTCGTTATAGTTTGTATCTTGATTGCATTCAACTAGGATATTGATTAGGATTGGATTTCATATGAAAAATTCCATGGATTTCACATTAGCAACACTTTTTCTCTGTTTAAATTCATTTTCACTCCAAAAAATTCTAAAAATAGTTTATTTTCGCCTTACCAAATTATCCATTCTCTACAATGAAATCTTTTATTTTCAAAAAGTAAAAACTCAGGCATTTGCCATAGTGCATTGACAAACTAAAGCGAATGTTTCTAAAGTTGTTTGCTAATTTCCTTTATGTTGCACATAGTCTCTATGGACACGATAACTCCTTTACTTATTATTTCTTTCTACAATTAGATTATGTTCACTTGATTATTATATTTGAAGCACCACAATAATGTATCCCACCAACTACGAAAAAAGTGGTAATAATCTGTTTGGTATTAGCTCTACACTCCCTTCTTCGGCAGAGGCACACTTTTGGTGGAATATATACAAAGGAAAAATCATGTTACAAGGAATGGGTATAGGGAGCTGATTCCAGAAAGCCAAATTTCTCTTCTCTCATTCGATCAACAACTCGAAAGGAAATTCATTACAAGTAAAGCTCATTGGGAAGTAGTTAAGTGAATTTTAAGGTACTTGCGGGGCACGACAGAGAAGTGTTTGTACTTTAGCAAAGGAGAATTGAAAGTAAAAGGTTATGTAGATGCAGATACAAAAGATAGTTGCTTTATTGACTACAGAGGCTGAGTATGTAGCAATAATAGAAGCTAGTAAAGAATTGATATGGCTTCAAGGATTGTTGACAAAGTTGTGATTCATCCAATAGAAGAGTGTTTTGCATAGTGATAGTTAGAGTGCAATACATCTGGCAAAGAATACAACATTTCATTTTAGAATGAAGCACACTCGACTTCGTTATCACTTCATCAGATCTGTACTTGAAGATGAGGTGTTAATATTGCAGAAGATTTTAGGAAGTGAGAATCCAGTAGATATGTTGACAAAGGTCATAACCATTGACAAACTAAAATTGTGTCGAACTTCAGTTGGCCTGCTAGAATAACAATTTAGATAGGGTTGTTGTATTGATTGAGGTGTGAAGGCAAACTGAAGTTAGTCTTCAAGTGGGAGATTGTTGGAAATGATCAAATGCTAAATAAAGAGAAACATATAATGTTTTGCTTGAGAGAAATTGAAGGAAAGCAACAGAAGAAATAACAAAGCTAAATAAGTGGAGGAAAAATTGTATAAATATGTTATATATTTCCCTTCATAAATATTCTAACTTCAAGAAAAGAAGAACTACTAGAAAATAGGGTTTTAACATCGGTTATTAAGGACTTTCAACATCAGTTATTAACCGATGTTAAAAGTACCGACGCTGAAAGTATTATCGTTAACATCAATTTTCCAAAACCGATGTTAATGTAAAAATACAACATTAGTTATTTAAATAACCGATGTTATATAATAAGAATTACAAAAAAAAGTTATATCTTCAAATCAACATCGTTTGTTTTTTAAAATCGATGTTGTTAGTGGCAATTAACATCAGTTTTTTAAAAAACTAATGTTGTTAGTGGCAGTTAACATCAATTTTTTTAGAAAATCAATGTTATTTTTAAGAATTTTTTTAATATGGTATCTATTTTTTTAGTAATCCCAAAATTAACTTGCAAATTTTAAAAGCAGACCACATAACATAAATTTTTCATTCTGTTTTGAAATAGTTTATACCAAAAATTCCATGAGAAATTTATTAATTACTATGAATTAAAAAAATATTTAATGTTAAGGAGACATAAATTGTAAAGAATGTAAAGTAAGTAAACTACAATTACAAAATTGCCTAAACAACCTAGGTTTTATTTTTAACTTTCAAATAATACTTTGCCTACTGGATGTCAAGCGCCTTCAATCTCTCTGGTTCCAATGGTCTAGCATCATTGAAATGTTGCATGATATAATAAAACATAAGTTAATAATATAATACCAATCATAAGAAAATTAAATTTGTTTGAATTAAACAATTATTATTTTCCAATTATTCTTGAAACTTCCTAAGATTATAGTTGACATCCAATGCATGACGTAATACCCACACTTAGTGCTTCCTTTTTGTCTATTACACTAAATACATTATGAAATTTGGATATTCAATGTTAAGTACAAATTAGTCTACACAATACTAAAATATAACTAGAAGCATTTTTTAAATGTCTTACTTTAACAACAATCCACCTAGCAGCAGCCTTGGATTTACTTTATGGAGTATCATCAAGTCCTTTCAAAGCATTGTGGAATACAAACATGGGTGCTTATTGTAGAATTAAAATATTGATGTTTTCGACTAATGCTAATGCAAATGTATTAAAAAATAACACTGACATGTTAATTATTCCTTTGAAGTAGTTGTTTGACCTATTATGCAACGAACAAAACCAGATGGCAACATTTTCCTTAGGCAAAATGACGACCATTTGCCAATGTGCACTATAGTGGAGACCAATATATATAGGTTATTATACTATTATAAAATATTTAAATTCATTTGTTCAGTTTAACTTACGCATTCATGTAGGCTCCTAGGTACACATCCCATTTTGAATTCCGCATCTAGTTCTTAATGTAACTTTCTTATTCAAATTGTGATTGCCTAGATCTCTGGATGAATTGTGGCTCGAGGAATCCATACACATCGGAATTCCCCACTCGCATACTTGTCTTAGTAATATGCCTATTGTTGTTAACATAAGGAAAATTATGTATTAATTTAAAACAATAAGTTAGGTAATAAACAATAATGTAAACTGACTTATAGAATCCACAACTATATAATAGAGATGTTGAGACATTGACCATTGTGTGCTATTTCAGATAGATCTTCATCCTTTATGCATAAGGGGAAGTTGTCATTTGTGGAAGCAATGACTTCCAAGATTATTTTTATGATGCCAAAGAATCAAGAGTTAAGCAAGTTCCAAAGAATCAGGAGTCAAAAAGCTTCAAGAATCAAGTTTCAAAGAATCAAGATTCAAGAACAATCAAGTTTCAAGATTCAAGATTGAAGAACAATCAAGTTTCAAGAATCAAGATTCAAGAACAATCAAGATCAAGATTCAAGAATCAAGAGAAGACTCAACTTGTGTAATCGATTACCAGTGTTTCTAAACGTTTTGATTTTCAAATTTAAACATGAAGAGTCACATCTTTTGATGTGTAATCGATTACACTGTAATGGTAATCGATTACCAGTGACTGATTTTGAAAAATGAATTACCAAAAGTCACAATTCTTAAAGTGACTAGTTTTCTGAAGATTTTTTCAAAAGAGTTACAAATTTTAAAGTGACTAGTTTTCAAAAGAGTCACAACTTTTTAAAGTGATTAGTTTTAAAGAAATTGCCAAGAGTTACAAACTTTAACTTGAGTCATCAAATGACTATAAATATGTGACCATGGCATGAATTTAATAACTGGTTTTTACAGAACTTTCTGATTCATTTCTCAACTTCTTTCTAAGAGTTTTTGTTCAATACTTTCTCTTCCAGGAAAAGTTCATTGTTCAAAAACTTGTTCTACTCTTCTTCTCCATTCACTTCTTTCTCTTGCCAAAAGATTCAAAGGACTAACCACCTGAGAATTCTTTTGTTTCTTCTCTTCTCCCTCTTGACAAAAGATTTCAAAGGACTAACCGCCTGAGATATCTTTTGTATCCCCCTCATAGAGAATTCAAGGGACTAACCGCCTAAGAATTCTTTATCCTAACACATTGGAGGGTACATCCTTTATGGCACAAGTAGAGGGTACATCTACTTGGGTTGTTATACTGAGAACAAGAAAGTGTACATCTCTTGTGGATCAGTTCAAGTGAAGGGTACATCCACTTGGTTGTTCAAAGAGAACAAGGGAGGGTAAATCCCTTATGGATCTTTGGATTGTAAAGGATTTTACAAGGTTGAAAGAAATCTCAAGAACCGTTGGTTTCTTGGAGACTGGATGTAGGCATGGGTTGTTACCGAACCAGTATAAATCTTGTGCTTGTCTTCTTCTTCCCTACACTCTTTAATTTCCGATGTGTACTTTTAATTTCCGCTTTTACTTTTGGTTAAGTTATTGTTTCTGTTCTTTACTTTCTTAACTTAGTAGTAAAGGCCTAGTTGAATCTAGTAACATTAAGAAGGATAATTTTTTTTAATTAGTCAAGACACATTAATAATTAATTCAACCCCCCCTTCTTAATTATTCCAAGGCCGTTTGATCCAACAAGTGGTATCAGAGCAGGTATCTTGAGAAAAATTTCATTACTTCAAGATTCATGGCCTCCTCAAATTTTCTGTTTCCTGAGGGAAACTCCATCGATAGGCCACCTATCTTTAATGGTGAGGGTTACCACTATTGGAAAACCTGAATGCAAATCTTTATTGAAGCCATAGATTTAAAAATTTGGGAAGCAATAGAAATAGGACCTTATGTACCCACCATAGTAGATGCAAGCACTAGCACAACAACAGAAAAACCTAGCGATAAATGGACTGAAGAAGATAGAAGAAGAATCCAATATAATCTTAAAGCCAAAAACATTATTACTTCTGCCCTAGGAATAGATGAATATTTTAGAATGTCAAACTGTTCAAATGCAAATAAGATGTGGGATACTCTCCAACTTACACATGAAGGCACCACTGATGTGAAAAGATCTAGAGTCAATACTCTTACACATGAATATGAATTATTTAGGATGAACACTAATGAGAACATCCAAAGCATGCAGAAAAGATTCACACACATAGTCAATCACCTTGCCTCCTTAGGAAAAACCTTTCCAAATGAAGATTTAATCAATAAAGTTTTGAGATGCTAAAGTAGGGAATGACAGCCTAAGGTAACTTCCATTTTTGAAAGTAAAGATCTTTCCTCTATGTATCTTGCCACTCTTTTTAGAAAATTGCAGGAACATGAAATGGAACATCAACGTCTCAACCCAAATGAAGAGACCGGCAAAAGGAAAAGAAGCATAGCACTCAAAGCCTCCTCCTCAATGCAAGAAGAAGAAGAAGAAGAAGAAGAATCTGATGATGAAGAGGACTTCTCACTCTTTGTAAAGAAGTTTCATAAATTCGTCAAAAATGGAAGAATGGAGAAAAGCCATAACTTCAACAATGAGAAGAGATCCCAAGAAGTTTCTCCTACACTTAAATGCTATAAGTGTAATCAACCCGATCACATAAGGGCAAACTGCCCCTCAAATGAGTCATGGCCCAAGAAGAATGAGAAGAAAAGCTATAAAGAAAGAAGATCCAAGAAGGCATATATTGCTTGGGATGAAAATGACTCATCCGATAGCTCGGAGAAGGAGATAAACCTTCTATCCAAGGACTATGAAAGTGATGAGAACATCTCTCAAGAAGTTTAAGTAAGAAAAACAAAAGTCTGACTTCCATCTTTAAAGATCTAAGCACTTGAATCATGAAAAAGGTAACATCAAAACCATTATCTTTTAAATTAAGTTGGTTGAAATTTTTCTTTCAATTAACTTGTTTATATGATGACTAACAAAATTTTATTTGTTTTTCTTGGTTAATTGCTATTGTGAGTATGTGCTTATATGCTTGATTAAGTTATTTTTCCTTTCTTAAAGCATGAAGTTTATTCTTAATGCAAATATTTGATGATGCCTATAATTCTTGCATAATTTTTAATATGATATGCTTAAGGTTCATTCATAAAGTTTTTCAAAAATCCATTATGTTATATATATTTTTATATAAGAGTTTTCAAATATAAAGTATTTTGACCCCCTTTCAAATCCTTTCACCCTAAGAATTCATTCATCACTTAGTTCTCCTAAAAAGCTCTCTGGTAATCGATTACTACAATGTGTAATTGATTACAGTGAGTCAGGCTAAGTGTAATCGATTACCAAAAGATGTAATCAATTACAACGCGTCCCTGCTGCTTATAAATACAAATTTCAGAATTCCCGAAACTGCAACTTCGTCTCTCTCGCGAAACCCTCATTCCCAAATTTTCTTTCTGCCATAACTTACTCATTTCTTATCCAAATCACGTCCCACAAAGCCCAAAATTCATCTTTTTTCATCCTCTTCCATTTTAACCGATTGAAATTTCTAATAAGTGTCTCAACTGGCGGAACCATCAAAGAAGTGCAAGGGTTCTTCGAGTAGAAGCCAACGACACTCCAAGGCTTAGGATACTCCAATTCCTTCCTCCATTTCCTCATCCTCATTGTTCTCATCGGAAGAACAATGTACACGATACACAAACCTCTTCTCCTCTCGTTCTATCATTGACCCTAAGTTCATAGATATGGATTTCTTTTCTGATGAGAGTTTCGAATGCATTCAAGCATTTCAGAACTCAAATCTAATTCCCTTTATGTCTTTAAAACTGCCTGTGTATTCTGAATTGGTAAAAGCTTTTTATTCTAACCTTGAAATTCAAGAAAGTACCTTGATTTCTGAGGTCTATGGGATAAAGATGGTCATTGACCAATCCCTCTTCTATGATTTGACCTAATTATCTAGCGAAGGTGTACCATTTGAAGGAACACTGGATGATGATTGGAAATTTGATTTTTCTGTGCATGATGCCCGCCGGTTGGTTTGTACCAACCAAGCGGATATGACCGGAAGGCTTCTTTCTGGTTCATTGGCTCTTGAAAGCCGCATCCTCCATTATCTATTTGTCCGTATCTTACTCCCCAGATCTTCAAACCTTGCACAGGTTTCTGAAGAAGATCTAATAGTCATGTAGGCCTTTCATACTGGCAGACAAATTGATTGGGCATATCTAGTCTGGTATCGCATGCATAAGTCATTGCGATTAAATGCTCCTTTACCCTATCCATACTTAGTTACTTTGTTCCTTCAACATTTGAACATCCCTCTTGATTCTGAACCATATGTTCCAATCAAGAGATCTTTCTTGATCGGTGCAGTTGTGGTTGCCTCCTTTGGTTACCGCAAAGAGCGTGATGCCTCTTGGGTAAAAAAGGGTGCTCAGCCAAATGATGATGAAGGAAACTTACCAGTTGAAAGGGACTCTTCTCTCCTTTAGAGTATTTTGGACAGGTTTGATGGACTTCAAACCTATGTTGGCGAGAGGTTTGACTCCTTGGAATGTCAAGTGGACACATGATTCGAGGAGATGAACTCAAGGATTGCAAAGGTTGAAGAAGATGTCACCGTCATTCGTGACTACCTTGATTTACCTCCAACACCACCATCAGTTTAGACATTACTATTATTATTAGTATTTTGATTTCTAGCGGTGTATTTGGCTATATTATTATGACATTTGAACACTTAGTATTTCTTTTAATATTTGCTTAGTATGACTGAACATGATGTTTATGGTTTATGATATATGACTAAGTGGTTTGCATTTCAATTTGGTTTTATTCAAATTATGCTTTATGTATATTTTAGAATCATTTCTGGTTGTTTTACAAATTATGCTTTGTGTATGTCTAAATTAATCCTGTTTTACGCACTTTGGCCTTTTTGATGTTGCCAAAGGAGGAGAGAAAAATGGGTATTTTAGAAATCAAGATATTATATTTTCAAAGCTTTAAAAATAAGCATAAATTCAAAAAGAAAGGGGGAGAAAGAGATGAGTGAATGGTAGAACAAACCTTGTATGTATTCTCTTGATTTCAGGATTGTCATCATCAAAAAGGGGTAGATTGTGGAAGCAATGACTTCCAAGATTATTTTGATGATGCCAAAGAATCAAGAGTGAAGCAAGTTCCAAAGAATCAAGAGTCAAAAAGCTTCAAGAATCAAGATTCAAGAACAATCAAGATTCAAGACTCAAGATTCAAGAATCAAGAGAAGACTCAATAAAGATAAGTACTAATTTTTTTTCTTAAAAATATTGAGTAGCACAATAATTTTTCACAAAATCTTTTACCAAACAGTTTTACTCTCTGGTAATCGATTACCAGAAGGTAGTAATCGATTACCAGTAGCCAACATTGTTTTCAAAACTGATTTACAAAGATGTAATCGATTACCATAAGCATGTAATCGATTACCAATGTTTTAAAACGTTAGATTTCAAATTTCAAAAGTCACAATTAGTGATAAAACATTTTCAAATCATTTTAAACTTGTGTAATCGATTACACAATACTTGTAATCGATTACTAGTGTTTCTAAATGTTTTGATTTTCAAATTTAAACATGAAGAGTCACATCTTTTGATGTGTAATCGATTACACTATAATGGTAATCGATTACCGGTGACTGATTTCGAAAAATAAATTACCAAAAGTCACAATTCTTAAAGTGACTAGTTTTCTGAAGATTTTTTCAAAAGAGTTACAACTTTTAAAGTGACTAGTTTTCAAAAGAGACACAACTTTTTAAAGTGATTAGTTTTAAAGAAATTGCCAAGAGTTACAAACTTTAACTTGAGTCATCAAATGACTATAAATATGTGACCATGGCATGAATTTAATAACTGGTTTTTACAGAACTTTTTGATTCATTTCTAAACTTCTTTCTAAGAGTTTTTGTTCAATACTTTCTCTTTCAAGAAAAGTTCATTGTTCAAAAACTTGTGCTACTCTTCTTCCTCATTCACTTATTTCTCTTGCCAATAGATTCAAAGGACTAACCACCTGAGAATTCTTTTGTTTCTTCTCTTCTCCCTCTTGACAAAAGATTTCAAAGGACAAACCGCCTGAGATATCTTCTGTTTCTTACTAAAGATTTCAAAGGACTAACCACCTGAGATATCTTTTTCCCTTTCCCTTTATACAAAAGATTTCAAAGGACTAACCGCCTAAGAATTCTTTGTCCTAACACATTAGAGGGTACATCCTTTATGGCACAAGTAGAGGGTACATCTACTTGGGTTGTTATACTGAGAACAAGAGAGGGTACATCTCTTGTGGATTAGTTCAAGTGGAGGGTACATCCACTTGATTGTTCAAAGAGAACAAGGGAGGGTACATCCCTTGTGGATCTTTGGCTTGTAAAGGATTTTACATGGTTGAAAGAAATCTCAAGAACTGTTGGTTACTTGGGGACTGGATGTAGGCACGGGTTGTTGTCGAACCAGTATAAATATTTTGTTTGTCTTCTTCTTCCCTACACTCTTTAATTTCCACTGTGTACTGTTAATTGCCGCTTTTACTTTTGGTTAAGTTATTGTTTCTGTTCTTTACTTTCTTAACTTAGTAGTAAAAGCCTGGTTGAATGTTGTAACATTAAGAAGGACAATTTTTTTTTAATTAGTCAAGACACATTAATAATTAATTCAACCCCTCCTTCTTTATTATTCTGAGGTCACTTGATCCAACATCATTAAACACCCCAAACACAGTAGCATTCCACATAACTTGCAAGGGTTTCACAAAAAGTTATGGGATGGTCAATGTCATCAGATATAGGGGATCATCGACATCATGATCCGGCCTATCTGCAGGTTTCACCGGTCCCACAACTCTCTATTTATCCAACATAGTTAATTAACATAATTTAATCACAGTGAACACTTTAATTGAAAAAACAAGCATTTAATGACACTGAAATACATGTTTTGATTAACGTTTGACAAGATGTGTCGGCCAAGCAAGGAAGGTGTTAAGTGTCTGCCCCACTAACTTAACCTCTTCAGTGGGTACAAGAATGAGAGCATCTGCATCTCTAACCTCCTCAACACCAACCTTGACTTGATCATGCAGCAAAGGAATGTTGTGAACAGTTGTGGATCCTTCATAAAATCTTCCTAGGGCAACCAGGCAGGGAGGATTTTCTTCGATGTACAACCCGTATTTGTCTAAGTCACCCGTGGCTGGATCATTCCTTGAGGGATCAACACATCTCTCCTTTGTGCTAACACAAGCAGTTGAAGGAACAACCTTAGGCTCAGGAGGCAGTGGGAGTCCCTGTGATTGCATCTGCGACTGAAACTGGGACTGCATTTGGCTGAAGGATAACATTAGCTGTCGAGTCATTTTTTTTGTGATCGACTCCTCCAACTAGTCCCTGATTTGTTGCGTCAACTGCTCCAAGTCTTTAGGAGCAATGGAGGAAGACGTGCAGGAGGTCCTTGGAGCCAGTCCAAAGTATTGCTTAATTGTGACCCCAGCTTCAGCAGCATGCACACGACCAGGGTGTTCTGGTCACCCAATGGCAGCAGTCAGTACATCCTGATGTCCATGGGCGACAAAGGAACCTTGTGAGGCTTGCTCCTCCAACGAATCCTATAAAGAACATGTTTATTGGTTTACTCAATCACATAATAAACATAAATAATTGAAATTAATAATTGAAAGTGACTTACAATCTTCTCAGCAATTTCCTTTGTTGCCTCAGACGTCATTTGCCCAGTTTTCTTGGTGGAGACCATCTTCCACTTCACGTGTCATCTGATGGGAGATGGAGGATCAATCACAGTGTTAGTGCTTCTGGATTGAGCAACTTCCTCTAGTTTTTTCTTTCTCTTCTCATCCATCAACTTGTTTTCTAAATGTTTGTAACCCCTACGAGACAACACGTGAGGGGAAGTGTTTTGTTTCTGGATGGCCTGTGCCTTCTTTTGCACATCCTGTACAAATTAAACATTATTGAAAGTTATCATTACAATGTATAATAGTAAGTCAATTTAAAGTTTAAGACAACGAAAATCACAAACTTACCTCCCACGAAGGGTCTCTGCAGGTTTGACAAAATTGGGCCCACTTCTCCTTGCTAATGCCGTACTTTTCGCATATAGTGTCGTCGACACTTTCCTTGTCGGTTGCAAGTGCCCATTTCGACATCAAATCAGACTTAAATTGTCTCCATTGCTCCCTCACAGTCTGAAGTATTTTCTTGTTTTTTCCTCAAATCAGATGCTTCAGGGATATCAAATTCAGCTTGACAAACAAAAAATTACATTCTATTATTACTGAATTACAATTTGATTGTCAATGAACAAAATGAAATATTTAACTAAAATACCTTAATATCCTCCCATATCAAATCCTTCTAAGCAGCAGGGACTAGCTTCCAATTCTCGTATGTCACATCCACCTTATCACGAGTGACAATCCCCAAATATGTTCTTAACTTCTTTCTGTGGGGACTGTCTGCTTTCCCGGTAGCAGGATTCACATGGATCAGGGGTCTCTCTGCCCCAACTGGTCTAGTCGCCAATGATATTAGGTGTGTGGCCTTTCTTGTCCACTTCAAGGTAGACGAAAAATGCGATGTTGCATCAGTAAGAGGAGGAGGAGGAGGAGGAGGAGGAGGAGGAGGAGGAGAATTGGGTGGTGTAGCCATTTTTCCTGTAAACAAAAAAACATTAATTTAGGATGTTATGAACAAAAATTAAGTATCAATGTAATTGAATGGACTAAAATTAAGTACAAAATAAAAAAAATGCATTAGATGATGTTAATTAATTCTCCTTCATCATGATTATTACGATTAGCATAGACATTGTCGACTTCTTCTTCTCTGACGACATTAGGCGAAAATTGTGTAGACAAAGGACTAACATAAGTATCAATGTATGAATCATCACCTTCAACATTAAAACTTATTATTTTCCCATGTAGAACCACCGACCACCTTTCATCACAAGGGTCTTAAACATAAAATACCTGTTTAGCTTGTTCTACCAAGATGAAAGGTCATTCTAGTAAGCGAGTTTCTTAAGATCCACCAATGTAAATCCTACATCATCGGTCCGCACACCAGTATTACTGTCAACCCACTTACATTTGAAAACACAGACAGTGAATTTCACATAGTTAAGCTCCCAAATTTCTTCAATGAAACCAAAGTAAGGGATGGAAGCTACACGAGGATTGTGATCATGTACAATAGTGAAGTGTTGAGATTCAGCCTTTAGGGTAACCCCATTGTTTTGCATTGTACTTTTGTTGTCTTGTGATTTTGTATAGAAGGAATACTTGTTTATATTGTATCATTGACAAGTTATAACATTTCTTTTAGGCCTATCTGCTAGCTTTCTTAACGTTTCAGAAGCATTATCATCAGCAAAGATTGTATCTTTAAACCAATCTAGGAAAGTCTTTTTATGCTCTTTCAATACCCTGTTCTTCAACATTTTTGGATTATTTTCCTTCACTAAACCTTCCTGGCGAAGTATGTATGGCAAAACTTCATCATTGTTATTCAACACATACAAATGAGCTTGTTGCAAATCTTCTACAATTGGAGTGATAACATGCAGTCCTCTTGAACCCTTACCTCCCACTCTTTCGTCATGCCGAGACTCGGCAAGCCCAACTAGTTTAGCTTTTTCAATTTACTCTAAATAAAATTCAATGGCTTCGTCTCCAATGTACCTTTCAACAATAAATGTTTTTGGGTAGTGTAGATTCTTGGTATACCCTTTTATGATATTTATATATTCCTCAATCGGGTACATCCACCGTGCTCGCACCCCATTATAGTTACTTTTTGTGCATTTATGTCTCAAGGAAATTTCAATGGGGAGATTTTATCGGAAAGTGCACCGGATCGTCAAGTATTTAAAATTAAAATGGATGAATTCGAGTATCAAACACAAGGAACTAATGTTAGCTTGAATTAAGTTCAGAATCGAAGCATTGTTGAGAGAACATGTCTAAGTGATAATTTCAAATAGAATTTAAACTAAACTATTATGCTAAAAAATATAAAATACAAGGTAAATAAAATGACACCAGTAGGTAGATATGTTGGGTCTTTCTAACAAACAAGTTGATGCATAGAAATATATTTCTCTAATCAATCATGCTCTTGTGATCTATGCTGTAGCCTAAACTACTAAACCTCCGATCCCTCGTCAGGCTGAATATCCAAGCTTTATCTGCAGATCCCTCATGTAAGACTACACCCGATTTAGATAGCCCTCTTAGGTTTAGACTAACTTAAACTGAGTTTCGTCCGCAGATCCCTCATGTAAGACTAGACTCAGCTCAAGTAGCTTACGAAAGTTTAGCCTAACTTAGCCTAAGCTTCGTCCGCAGATCCCTCATGTAAGACTAGGCCTAAACTAAATAGCATTATTGTAACAACATAATTAAAACCAAAACTTAACCCGCAGATCCCTCATGTAAAATTAAGTTTTGATCCTGCTTCAATCAAGTTCTAAGGCAACAGTATATTTCCCAATGCTAAAGTCACCTAATTGTGCACACAAATGGGTGATCAGACCAAAAGCATACAAACATTAAGCATTGAAGGAAGCATTGAACACAGAAAACATAATCAATTAGATATTAGGTATTTACATCAGCTATTCATTAGAAATCCCCAACTAGGGTGTTTAGCCAGCCATTACAAAGAAACCCCAACAATAAATGAGATTAAAATCAGAGAATGATAGTTCCTTACACAAGAAGGGGGATTCCCCCTCCTCTTCTCAACATCTCACACTCACTCTCTACTCAATAATCTCTCTCAAATGACAAAACCTAGGCTTCAATGCACAAGCTTCTCCTCTCTTTGCTTCTAGGGCTCTTTTCCCCAAATAGGCACTATGGCTGCTGTGGAATTCTGTACCCTGGCCATTCTGTAGAAGTTGTCATAAAAGGTGTAAAAAGTGTCTAAAGGGTGTACCCTAATTCTACATAAGACAGGCTTTAAATAGGCTCTGAAATCACAACACTGCGCTTAGCGCTCCCCTCGCACTTAGCGCGGGTAAGTGGATTCGGGCTTAGTGCCAGTCTTGAGCTTAGCCTAGCTGAAGGCACTTGCTACGCTTAGCGTACTGATCTCGCACTTAGCGCGCGGCTTTGATGCTAATGCTCTGCCAGATTCTCCTTTGCGCTAAGCGCGCTGAAGCTGTGCTTAGTGATGGATATGCGCTTAGCCCAACAGCTGAGCTTAGCCCAATTGCTACTTTTTGCAATTCAAAACTTAGCCCTTTTTTCACCTAAAGATGCACAGATTTCATCATTAAATCCAATGGAAATGTTCTAGAGACAGCATTAGCCTTAAAACAAGATTTATTTACACAATTTACTCCAAAATAACCATAAATTGGGGACCTATACAAGCTTTGGAAAAAGATTTCTATACAAAAGTTAGTCGTATAAAGTGACTAACAAACTCCCCCAAATTTACAGTTTTGCTTGTCCTATAGAAAAGAAAGAACAGTTCACTTGTCCTCGAGTGACAAAGAGAGTGGCCAATCAAAAGAATATGGTGTTTGGTTCATCAAGGATATCAACCATATGAACTAAATATCATGGGATGCTTAAATTAATCACTTTTCACAGGCATGCTGCTTTCCAAAGATATGAGCACAAGTATTAGAGTCACAGCTGAAATAAGCTAGTAAGCATGATAGAAATCAAGGAAGGATCATCAACCAAAACCTCACAGTCATTGTTTCACTCAAACTCAAGTGTTTAGGCTTATTCCATCATCAACAACCAACACAAGTTCCAACCTTTGCATTTCATCTCCTATCATACAGTAATGAACACACAAAAATGAATCTGAAGGACTTTCTAGGCTTTTAATGGGGTTAGGCTGCCAACAATTAATGGTTTTTCTATCATAAGCTTTTTGTACAAGTAAACAAATAACTATGCCACTGAAATTAAAATGCTGAAATTTAAAGAACAGAAACATAAAAGCTGAAATTTAAATGACATAAAGCATAAAATAACTGAAATTAAACTAAAGTGTTCATGATGCAAAAAATTTAAACGTCCTGCTCCTCCTGTGGTTGGTCTTCATTAAGATCCAGTGCTGAAGGCTGAATCTCCTTAGGAGCAGGTGCAGATAGTGGAGATGGCTGTGGGCTCTGAGCTGGAGTGGTCTCCTCCTCTGCTGCTGCTGGTGATGGTGCTGGTGCTGGTGGTGTTGTGGAAGGGGCCTCAGATCTCTTACCTCTGGCCTTCCTGGGTCCTCTGAATGTGACTATTGGATCATCAAGATTCCAATAGTTCTTCTTAATATATGCCAAATTAATGGCAGGACTCAGGCTCTCCAGGGTCAAGAAATCAGAGTGGACCCCCCGGGCTTTACATAAAGCAGTGATTAGGACAGGAACGCCGAGCCTCGAGGAGTTGTGCTGGGCCATGAGTGTAATCTGACTAGAAATGAAGGATCCAAGATGCATATCCATCTTCTGTATGAGTGCATATTGTTCGGATTCCGGCAAGTGCACCGGATCGCACAAGTAGTATAAAACGGTAAGAACCGAGTATCGAACTCTCGGGGAACTTGTGTTATTTGGTAAGCTATTTCACCAAATAGGTGTCTGGTGTGTAAAGATAAGTGTGAATATGAACAGGTGTATAAACTATCTGTGCAAAAAGAAAGAAAATCACGCAAGAGAAATGATGTGTAAAAAAAAGTAGAGAACACGTTGGCCTTCCTAATAGGTGCCTGATGCTAAAAAGATATTCTCTATCTAACAATGCTCATGTGTTCTTGTTAGTAGGTGAAAACGACTAACTTTTGTGTATAAAACTTGTATAAATTGTATCAAACTCTCCCAATTTATGGTTATTTTGTAATGTTATAAGTATTTTCTGTTAAGTATAGGTAATAAATACTTAGTATTTTCATTTTGTGTGTTTAATAATCATTTTCTCTCAATTTCAGGTTAATTAGGCAAGCTTTGGAAAAGGTTGTTTTCACCTTCTCGCTAAGCCAATTTGCTGGCTTAGCGAGCATCCACTTAGCGCAACACTCCTGGGCTAAGCGCGAGGAAGAATCTAGAAGAAGATGAGTTGTACAGGTTCTCTAAGCGCACCACTTCATCTCTCTAAGCGCACCGCTTCAGTTCATCTGCTAAGCGAGAAAGGCGCGCTAAGCCAAAAATCACTAACGTGCGCTAAGCGTCCATACGTGCGCTAAGCGCACGAGCAAGAATAAGGCCACCTATTTAAGCCTGAAATCAGATTTTGTGAAGGGAGTTTGGACTGGGATTCAGAGCTTTGCATGTCTAGGGTTTCTAGAGAGAGAAAGGTCCAAGTTCCAGAAAGTTTTGAGAGATTTTGCTGTGTGAAGATCTGCAGAGACCAAAGCTTGAAGCAGGAGCCAGTTTGAGAGCTTGAGATGAGTTTGTGAGTGATTGTGAGATCCTAGAGGTGAAGGAGACATCCTCACCACTTGTATTTTTGCAATCTTTCATCTTGTTCTTCTCTTTGTTGTTAAGAAGGCTTCCTGGTATGGAAAGCTAAATCCTCTGTTGGATCTTCCCTATAGGTACTTGATGTAAATATATTTCTATCTATTTAATGATGTTTTGTGTGTTCTCTGTGCTATCTGCTTTTCATTTAAGTATGCCTTTACCTTGATCACGTAGATGCATGCTTTGTTAGGGTCGTTCAACAGTGGAAACTAGTCTAACTCTAAAGTCCTTGATAGTGCAGGGCTGAGTTGTCATGCTTTCACGAGAAATTGAGGTGCGATAAGTTAGTTGAGTATATGTGTCTTAATGCGTCCTGGTTGAGTTTAGTCTTACAAGAGGAATCTGCGGACGATGCTTGATCAGGATTAGGCTAAACTATCTTGAGGAATCAGGGTTTAGTATCTCAGGAGACACCATAAGAACACATGAGCATTGTTAGATAGAGAATATCTTTTTAGCATCAGGCACCTATTAGGAAGACCAACGTCTTCTCTACTTGTTTTTACACATCATTTCTCTCGCGTGATTTTCTTTCATTTTGCATAGATAGTTTATACACTTGTTCATATTCACACTTACTTTTACACACTAGATGCCTATTTGCTGAAATAGCTTACCAAATAACACAAGTTCCCCGAGTGTTCGATACTCGGTTCTTACCGTTTTATACTACTTGTGCGATCAGATGCACTTGCCGGAAGTCGAATAGTTCTTATGGTGTCTCCTGAGATACTAAACCTCGATTCCTCATGATAGTTTAGCCTAATCCTGATCAAGCATGGCCCGCAGATTCCTCTTGTAAGACTAAACTCAACCAGGACCGCATTAAGACACACATACACAACTAAATTATCGCACCCCGATTCCTCGTGATAGCACGACAACTCAGCCCTGTACTATCAAGGACTTTAGAGTCAGACCAGTTTCCACTATTGAATGACCCTAACAAAGCAAGCATCTACGTGATCAAGGTAAAGGCATACTGGAGTTGATGCAAGCTCCATTGGAGCTTGTAGGCCTAGGATCTTCTTCATCAATGGATTCCTTTGCTTCTTGGAAGATGAATGGCAGTGGAATGGAGAAAGGGAGAGAGAGAGGAGACACCACTTCAAGGAGAAGATGAGTCTAGATGAAGCTCACCACCATAGGAGGCCATGGATAAGAGCTTGGAGGAAGAAGGAGATGAATGAAGGGAGAGGGAGAGAAGAGCACGAAATTTTGTGCTCCAAATGAGCTTTGAAATCTGAAGTTTAATATTCAAATGATCAAAGTTGAAAAAAATGCACACACATGACCTCTATTTATAGCCTAAGTGTCACACAAAATTGGAGGGAAATTCAAATTTCACTTGAATTTGAAATTGAATTTGTGCAGCCAAACTTTGGAGCCAAAATTTCACTAATTATGATTAGTGAATTTTAGTTATGGTTCAGCCCACTAATCCAAGATCAATTCCAAGATTCTCCACTAAGTGTGCTTAGGTGTCATGAGGCATGAAAAGCATGAAGGACATGCACAAAGTGTGACTATATGATGTGGCAATGGGGTGTAGTAAGCAAATGCTCACCTCCATCTCTAAAATTTAATTGGATTGGGCTTCTACCAATTCAATTAAATTTATTTCCAACCACACACATCAAATATCCACTTAGTGCATGTGAAATTACAAAACTACCCCTAATACAAAAACTAGTCTAGGTGCCCTAAAATACAAGGGCTGAAAAATCCTATATTTCTAGGGTACCCTACCTACATTATGGAGCCCTAAATACAAGGCCCAAAAATAATGAAACCTTAATCTAATATTTACAAAGATAAGTGGGCTCATACTTAGCCCATGGGCCCGAAATCTACCCTAAGGCTCATGAGAACCCTAGTGCCTTCTCTTGCATCTTTTTCCCAATCTTCTTGGAGTCTTCTATCCAATGCCCTTGGGGGGTAGGATTGCATCAGGAGTGTACACAGATAGCACAGAGAACACACAAAACATCATTAAATAGATAAAAATATATTTACATCAGGTACCTATAGGGAAGATCCAACAGAGGATTTAGTTTTCCATACCAGGAAGCTTTCTTTACAACAAAGAGAAGAACAAGATGAAAGATTGCAAAAATACAAGTGGTGAGGCCATCTCCTTCACCTCTAGGATCTCACAATCACTCATAAACTCATCTCAAGCTCTCAAACCGACTCTCACTTCAAGCTCTGGTCTCTGCAGATCTTCACACAGCAAAATCTCTCAAAACTCTATGGAACTTGGACCTTTCTCTCTCTAGAAACTCTAGACATGCAAAGCTCTGAATCCCAGTCCAAAATCCCTTTCTAAAATCTGATTTCAGGCTTAAATAGGTGGCCTTGTTCATGCTCGTGCGCTTAGCGCACTTATGGACCGCTTAGCGCACATTAGTGAATTTTGGCTTAGCTCGTGCCTTTCTCGCTTAGCGGATGAACTGAAGCGGTGCACTTAGTGAGATGAAGTGGTGCACTTAGCGAACCTGTACAGCTAATTTTCTTCCAGAGTCTTCCTCGCGCTTAGCCCATGAGTGTTGCGCTTAGTGGACACTCACTAAGCCAATCTGTTGGCTTAGCGAGAAGGTGAAAAGCAGCACTTTTCTAAGCTTGCCTAATTAACCTGAAATTGAGAGAAAATGATTATTAAACATACAAAATGGAAGTACTAATTATTTATTACCTATACTTAACAAAAAATACTTATAACACTACAAAATAACCATAAATTGGAAGACTTTGATACAATTTACACAAGTTTTATACACAAAAGTTAGTCGTTTTCATCGAGTAACACATATACTAACTTGGCCCTATCTAAATTGATGTCAGAAGTATGAGAGGTGGGGGCCAAGTTAGAAAAAGAAAAGGCACTCCAAGTTTGAGCAAGAGTAGCAAATTTTTCCTTAAAATCTTCAAAGGTAGTCCATCTGAATTCAATTCAAATCCATTGCCTGGGATACACAAACAGGATGCTAACTCTTGCTTGTTTGGCCTTAGCAACACAAATTTTGCATATGCCAGAAGACTTTCTCCTTCCTTTATAACCACTGGTGTTTCTAAAAAAGAATTAAGGGCAGCTGAGTCAAATGGAATCCATTGCCCTCTAACCTTGACCTGTTTTGGTGACTTGTCTTCAGGATCATAAACATTTGCATAGAACTCCCTTACAAGTGCTACATCTATGTTTCCCTCTTCCAAGTTAGCGATTTTCTTATGCCAGTTCCACCTGTTTAACTCCCCTTGAAATTCCTCAAAGTCATTAAGCGACAGCTGCACATTTCTTTCAGGAATGATCTTTATGCCAAAGATGTTGTTGGTGTAGTGATCCCATGCTTCAGGGGAAGAATATTTGTATTTGTCGTACCTGATCTGAGAAGATGAAGAAGCAATGGATTTTTTTTTTGAGATGCCATCTGCAAATTATAAGATAAAACACACAAGATTAGCACAAGTTTATTCTCAAGAAAGCAGAAAAATAAAATTGAAAACAGAGCTGGGCACTTAGCGCAGCATGCTGGCGCTTAACGTGCCTTTTGAAATTAACACAAGCGCTAAGCGCAGCAAGCTGGCGCTTAGCTCAAAGACATAGAAAACATTTTTTTCTGCAGAATAGGCTTAGCGCACAGGGGCGCTTAGCCTCAATCTACAATTTTAGAAAAACAAAATAGGATTGGGACTTAGCGCCGCATGCTGGCGCTTAGCTCAGCCTCAATAGAGAGACATTGAGGCTTAGCGCACAAGCGCACTTAGCCTTATTACAAAGGTTAAAGAAACAGAACCTAAGTGGCGCTTAGTGCAACAAGCTGGGTTTAGCGCCTGAATTACCATGGGTATCTCAGTATACCATTGACGCTTAGCACACAGGCGCGATTAGGGTCTGCATCATTTTGGTTCAACAACTATGATGAACGCACTTAGCGCGACATGGTCCGCTTAGCGTGACCATCAGAAATCTAAAAAAATTTAACAGTTGCGATGAATAGGCTAAGCACAGTAGGCACACTTAGTGCGTTCATTGCGAATCCCAGAAGATACATAGGGGTTTTCACCCCTTTTTAACCATATTGCCCCTAATGGGCTTCTAGACTACCTAAGGTCCTAAAATACCTAACTTTAACTAAGTAACTTAACCTAACAGCAATGCTAACTAAGAAAACATAAATCTTCTATCCTAAGGTGTGAAGCATGAAATACAAAGTAAAAGGAAATCAAGAAACTTACTTGGATTGTCTATGCAAGGAAGCAAAAAGGATGCAGAGGAGGAGTAGGCACACAACAGAAATAAGAGAATGCTCAGGGTGAGAGAGTGTAGAGGTTTGGGTGCAAAGGTAGCAACCCAAGTGCCTCTGCCTCTACTTTTTAAAAACTGAATTTCGTATGGCGCGCTTAGCGTGGCAACGTGAAGTTTGAGTTTAAAACACTAGCACTTAGCCTAGCCTTGCGCTAAGCCCAACTTGAAATTGTAACTTCCAGTAAGCATTTGGGGCTTAGCGCAGCAAAAGTCTTTCTGCAACATGCGCTTAACCTGAGATGCGAGGCTTAGCGTACATCAAGCTTCAACTTACAGTGAGTGATTCAGTCTTAATGCCACTACCTGCGCTAAGCACACTTCCAATGACTTCAAAACAGAATGATTTGGCACTTAGCACATCCTTTCCCGCTAAGCCCATCTTGAAAGCTCAACTTACAGAATGAATCTGGGGCTTAGCGTAGGATAGCGCGCTTACAGTAAGCTCACTGCTTAAGGTAAAACTTACAATGAAGATGTTGGGCTTAGCGCAGCGATGTGCGCTTAGCTGAACCATTCAGCAAATCAATCAGGGGTCTTTGCGCTTAGCGTGAGCTAGCTCGGTGTCATAACCTACCCATCGGCGGGAGGGTGACGCGGGGCTCACGGGTGCATCTTCCAAGAAAGGAAAATGCACGGAGTTGCCACCAACGTTTATTCGAGGAAAAAGTTGGAAAAACCAAAAAGGTGTGGTCTATGAACTTTAAGTGTGAAAGGTTCGGGAGTTGGTTTTACGCACGGGGAAGGTATTAGCACCCTATGCATCCGTCACAAGGGATGACAGCTTTCAATCAAGTGTGCAAATATGACTTTCAAAATTATGTATTTTTCCCTTTTTTTTGTTTTTATGTCTTTTTATGCCTTTTTGTATTTTTTATCTCTTTTTGTGCTCGACAAGGGTGTTTCCCTCGCTCCTACGTATCCTCAATTGCAATGAGAAAATCAAACCTACGTAGTTCTTTGAGAACTAATCGTTGGTTAAGTTGTTTTGATCTTTTTCCGCAAGATCGATTTTAACCGCACAAAAGTTGTTTAAGGCGTTGGATCATTTAAACGATCTTTTGATTCTTTTGAAAGGAGAGAAACGTTAAGGTGTTGGACCGTTAACGATCTATTTGTTTTTGAAAGGAGAGAAACATTAAGGCATTGGACCATTAACGATCTCTTGGGGTGGTCGACAAAAGCGGGGCTTTTGCTCCTACGTATCCTCAATTGCGATGAAGAAATCAGACCTACGTAGTTCTTGCAAAAGCGGTAAAGTTACATGTTGATTTTATGCTGTTGAATGGTCCATGTTAACCGATAAAAGCAAAGAGGACCGTTTAAGGCGTTGGACCTTAAAACGGTTTTTAGTGATTTTTGCGGACAAAGCTTGATTTGTGAGTTGATTTTAGCTTTAGTTTCACTTTGGTTATTTAGTCAATTCATTCAAGGAAACTTCCAAAGAAAAATGTTCGATTGATTTTTTTATTATTATTTTATTCGAAGATATTTTGATTATTTTATTATTATTTTGTCTTTTTTGGTTTAACCGTGGTTACAATGTGAACGATTAGTTAGATTTTATTTTAACCGTGATTAAACGAGATTACAACACAAATGATCGGTTGAAATTCATTTTATCATTTATTAGGTGAGAAAATGGCTTAAATAAAAGGTTAAAAGCTCGTTAAAGCGGAAGAAAAGAAAACTGAAAGTAAGCAAAATTAAAGTGAAAGTACACAAAACAAGTAGGGACCACTAAGGGTGCATAGAATGAATTGAAAGATTCAATTTCGGGAACTTACCGGTTGAAGACTGAAGAACGACGAAGAACGAACGAAGAAAGGTGAAGAACGATGAACAACTTCCACAGAATCGCTTACAGAAGCGTTACGGAAGCACCTCAGCTTGGATTTTCTTCACGAAACACATTTTTTTCACCCAAAACAGCCGAAATGCATAGCCAAGGGGTCCGGAATATTTTGAAACAGCCCCCCTCCCCTATTTATAGGGAAAAGGGGAGGTTCTTGCTGCCTAGAGGCTTCTTGAGGAAGATTTCTAAGCGCACCCCAATTACTAAGTTCACCCCCCTTTTCGTAATTTACGGAAAAGTTACGGAAGCCTTACTGAAGTGTTTCAGATTTGATTTTCATCTTTTTTTCTCTTCCCTTTCACCAATGTTAAGTGAAATATGTTTACCCAAGGTTTTCAGAAATTTTACGGAAGCATTACGGAAGCTACGGAAGCCACGCAAGCCCCGGAAACCATTTATCAACAATGTGGAGGAGCTTGCCGCCCAGTTGCTTCCCGCTTAAGCAACCCAACTTCCAAAATGTTCCGGAACAACCTAGATTCAAATTGCTATTTACACCCCTATCTTGATAAGTTCACCACCTCATTTTTGTGTTTTTGGTCGTTTTCTTTCCGAAATCTCATGAAACTTTATGGATTCCACCGTGATGAGTGTTAAGCCTTCTGAAGCGATCAATAATGGTCTTCGGATGAAATTAGAGTGTAACAGTTTATTTGCACACACCCCACTTTGCTAAATACACTCCCATTTTCGTGTTTTTGATCGGTTTCTTATCGAAACATCTCGGAACTTTATGGATTCCACAACGATGGGTGTTAAACATTTTGAGGTGGTCAAACGAAGGTCGCATGCCGACAAACAATGGTCCCTGGACGAAATTAGGGTATGACAGTTGCCCTTCTTTACTAATCCTTTATTGGAGATAAAAGGGAAGTAAAGATAAGACACTAATTTCGTTCGAGCTGAATCTTTACCCGACCGGCCACTAGCGCAAATCCAAGTAGTAAAACCCGTGAAGGCATGAAGATATTGAAATTGCTTTTTTTTTTAAAAAACGTACAAACAAAGGACGTCGAGTCCTATGAAGCACAGGGGAAAAAGATATTGAAGTTTTTGAGGTGAAGACATTGTCGTCTTCGAAATGTGTGCGGATTACCATATAGTGCGTCTCTACATGCTACCTGACTTCTCACAGGTTGGGGTAGCAGAACTGCGTGTGTACGAATGACCACTTGGGGTATTTCCGCCTGCCACTTGACTTCACGGGTCAGGATTAACAGAAGTGCGTTTGTATGGATAACCACTTGGGGTATTTTCGCCTGCCACCTGACTTCACGAGTCGAGATTAACAAAACTTGGTTTGTACGGATAACCACTTGGGTATCTCCGCATGTCATTGGACTCGCTGTCTCTGGATGACAAAGGTGCAGAAGACGACGTTAGTCTCTGCGTGTCAATGGTAACGCTTGCCCCTGGTTCACAAAGGGTGTAGATGACGACGTTAGTCTCTGCGTGTCAACGACTCGTTTGCCTCTGGTTGACAAAAGGTGTAGATGACCATAAGGTATCTCTGCCTGCCACCTAACTTCTCGGGTCACGATTAACAGAAATCGTTTTGTACAGATAACCACTTGGGTATCTCCGCCTGCCACCTGACTTCTCGGGTCAGGATTAACAGAAATCGTTTGTACGGATAACCACTTGGGTATCTCCACATGTCATCGGACTCGCCGTCTCTGGATGACAAAGGTGCAGAAGACGACGCTAGTCTCTGCGTGTCAACGGGCTCGCTTGCCCCTGGTTGACAAAGGGTGCAGATGACGACATTAGTCTCTGCGTGTCAACGGCTTGTTTGCCTCTGGTTGACAAAAGGTACGGATGACCATAAGGTATCTCCGCCTACCACCTGACTTCTCGGGTCAGGATTAACAGAAATTGTTTTGTACGGATAACCACTTGGGTATCTCCGCCTGCCACCTGACTTCTCGGGTCAGGATTAACAGAAATCGTTTGTACAGATAACCACTTGGGTATCTCCGCATGTCATCGGACTCATTGTCTCTGGATGAAAATGGTGCAGAAGACGATGTTAGTCTCTGCGTGTCAACGGCCTCGCTTGCCCCTGGTTGACAAAGGGTACAGATGATGACGATACTCTTTGCGTGTCAACGGCTCGTTTGCCTCTGGTTGACAAAATGTGCAGATGACCATAAGGTATCTCTGCCTGCCACCTGACTTCTTGGGTCAGGATTAACATAAATCGTTTTGTACGGATAACCACTTGGGTATCTCCACCTGCAACCTGACTTCTCGGGTCAGGATTAATAGAAATCGTTTGTACGGATAACCACTTGGGTATCTCCACGTGTCATTGAACTCGCCGTCTCTGGATGACAAAGGTGCAGAAGACGACATTAGTCTCTGCGTGTCAACGGGCTTGCTTGCCCCTAGTTGACAAAGGGTGCAGATGACGACATTAGTCTCTGCATGCTACCAGACTCTGAGTCTGACAGATAGCAAAAGAGTTTTTATACGGATAAACACTTGGGTATCTCCGCCTGCCACCTGACTTCTCGGGTTAGGATTAACAGAAATTATTTTGTACTGATAACCACTTGGGTATCTCTGCCTGCCACCTGACTTCTCGGGTCAGGATTAACAGAAATCATTTTGTACGGATGACCACTTGGGTATCTCCGCATGTCATCGGACTCGCCGTCTCTGGATGACAAAGGTGCAGAAGACGATGTTAGTCTCTGCGTGTCAACAGGCTCGCTTGCCCCTTGTTGACAAAGGGTGCAGATGACAACGTTAGTCTTTGCATGCTACCGAACTCTGAGTCTGACGGATAGCAAAAGAGTGTTTATACGAATAACCACTTGGGTATCTCCGCCTGCCACCTGACTTCTCGGGTCAGGATTAACAGAAATCATTTTGTACGGATAACCACTTGGGTATCTCTGCCTACCACCTGAATTCTCAGGTCAGGATAGCGAAAGGTAGGGCGATCGACAAAAGCGATGCTTTTGCTCCTATGTATCCTCAATTTGTGATAAGGAACTCAAACCTATGTAGTTCTTGACTTTGTGAGACTAAAATAGTCTTGGTGTTTTTTCACTAAAATGCGAACATGCTTTAGTAAAGAAATAAAACCCCAAACTGATCAGAGCAACATATGATTTTTTGATGAAAAACAATGTGTCTATTGCGGAGGAAGAGTATGCTGATGAAATTTTCTCATAACCATAAATGATATTTTGGATGTTAGCGTTTCATTTCTAAACGACCATTTAGAGGAAACACTGGGTCCAACAAAATAGAAGAAAATCACTCGAAGTGTATCAATCTCACACAGGTAAGTGTTTTATCCTAATTCTGAACCATAGATATGTCATGACTTAATTTTGCAAATCATTTCCTACCAAATCAAAGATTACGTGCGTGTTCATGGATCAATAGGACTTTTTCGGGAATGGTGTTTTGGTGAGGAATTTGGCTCTGAGTGTTTGGGCCTTCTTCCAATCTTGATTGGGAATTTTCTTCTTTTGCTTTCTTCCGATCTTTGATCGGGAACTTTCTTTTCTTTGTTTTCTTCCGAGGGCAAGGATGGACATTCTCACCCTGGTCAAGGTTTATGGTAAGTTGAGATTTTGGCTCAAGGCTTGTAGAACGGCTAGACATGATATATGTCAGGGTGTGGGTTTGGCTAGCGGTTCAGGGATAAAGGGGATGTCCCACATTATTTCCATGACACACATGCAACAATGATGATTTGGAAATTTTATGCAAAACTGGTAATGCATGCACCCATGTGGACACTCAAGCATCAAGTTTTATGGTCATGTGACACTAGGGCTCAGGATTCATTTTTCCTATTTAAGTCAACCCAATGTTTCCAAAATATGCTCCTTTATCAACTCATGCATTCATCCGAGTCCATTTTAGGTGTTCGGGAAATTTTTTACAGCATTCACCCTTCAGGTGTATACACATTTTTTCAACAAAACCCTTTGTTTTGATCGGTGAATCTTTTTCAAAGAAAAGCTGGAAGTTAATTCTTTTCAAAAGCGTGCTGGCTTTTAGTCAACCAAAGTATTTTTATTTTACTTTTCTGTTTTCTGTTTTTTTTTCATGAGGTATTTTGCTACCTAAACATATGTATATTTTTGTGAGGTAGCAAGATACCTTGGATATGCATGTATATAGAAAAAATACCTCACAATATATATATAGAAAAAATACCTCACAATATACCTTGGATGGCATCAGAAATCAGTTGAGCCACGTTATACTTACCTATGTCATGATGGCACAGACCAACTGACACTTCGGCAAGGGGAGATCAGAGTTGTGGTGGTGCGCATGATCCGCACTCGTCTCCCTATGGCGGTCTGGGTGAAATCTTGCCCCAGTATGCATAGTAGCTGCATGATAGCCTCCCACTCTGACTTTTGTGCTCGCACAGTTGGTCGCCCTCCAATATCGGGGGGTGGCCCAGGAACTGATAAAAGCAAACTACTAGCCCCTCACCCGGGAGCGTAAGCTTCGATTAAGCATTAAGGGCGGAGGACCTTGAGTTGTCTTAAGGCATAGATGTGGAGCCCTCTGATGGCGAGGGCGTGCAACCCTCTGCAGGCGAGGACGTGCAGCCCTCTGAAGGTGAGGACATGTAGTCCTCTAAAGGCGAGGGCGTGAAGCCCGCTCAAAGAGAGGATGTGTAGTCCTCTAAAGGCAAGGGCGTGCAGCCCTCTAAAGGTGAGGACTTGAAGTCCTCTGAAGGTGAGGGCGTGTAGCTCTTTGAAGGCGAGGGCGTGCAGCCCTTTGATGGTGAGGGCGTACAGCCCTCTTATGGCAAGGACGTGTAGTCCTCTGAAGGTGAGGGCGTGTAGCCCTCTGAAGGCGAGGGCGTGTAGCCCTCTGAAGGCGAGGACGTGTAGCCCTCTGAAGGTGAGAGAGTGTAGCCCTTTGAAGGCGAGGACATGTAGTCCTCTGAAGGTGAGGGCGTGTAGCCCTCTGAAGGCGAGGGCGTGTAGCCCTCTGAAGGCGAGGACGTGTAGCCCTCTGAAGGTGAGAGAGTGTAGCCCTTTGAAGGCGAGGACATGTAGTCCTCTAAAGGTGAGGGCATGTAGCCCTCTAAAGGCAAGGACGTCTAGTCCTCTGAAGGCGAGGACATGTAGTCCTCTGATGGCGAGGACATGTAGTCCTCTGAAGGTGAGGGCATGTAGCCCTCTAAAGGTGAGGGCATGTAGCCCTCTGATGGCGAGGAAGTGTAGTCGTCTAAAGGCGAGGGCATGCAGCCCTCTGACGGCGAGGACGTGTAGCCCTTTGATGGCGAGGACATGTAGTCCTCTGATGGCGAGGGTGTGCAGCCCTTTGATGGTGAGGACGTGTAGTCCTCTGAAGGTGAGGGTGTGTAGCCCTCTAAAGGCGAGGACGTGTAGTCCTCTGAAGGCGAGGGCATGTAGCCCTCTGAAGGCGAGGTCCTGTAGTCCTCTAAAGGCGAGGGCGTGTAGCCCTCTGAAAGTGAGGGCATGAAGTCCTCTAATGGTGAGGGCATGTAGCCTTCTGAAGACGAGGACATGTAGCCCTCTGAAGGCGAGGACGTGTAGCCCTCTGATGGCGAGGACGTGTAGTCCTCTGATGGCGAGGGCGTGCAGCTCTCTGATGGTGAGGACGTGTAGTCCTTTGAAGGTGAGGGCGTGTAGTCCTCTGAAGGCGAGGGCATGTAGCCCTCCGAAAGCGAGGACGTGTAGTCCTCTGAAGGCAAGGGCGTGTAGCCCTCTGAAGGTGAAGGCGTGGAGTCCTCTAAAGGTGAGGGCATGTAGCCCTCTGAAGGCGAGGATGTGTAGTCCTCTAAAGGCGAGGGCGTGCAGGCCTCTAAAGGTGAGGACGTGTAGTCCTCTGAAGGTGAGGACGTGTAGCCCTCTGAAGGTGACGGCATGTAGCCCTCTGATGGTGAGGACGTGTAGTTCTCTGAAGGCGAGGGCGTGCAGCTTTCTGAAGGTGAGGACATGTAGTCCTCTAAAGGTGAGGGCATGTAGCCCTCTGAAGGTGAGGGCGTGTAGTCCTCTAAAGGTGAGGACTTGTAGTCCTCTAAAGGCGAGGACGTGTAGCCCTCTGAAGGTGAGGGCGTGTAGCCCTCTAAGGGCGAGGACATGTAGTCGTCTGAAGGCGAGGGAGTGCAACCCTCTAAAGGCGTGGACGTGTAGTCCTCTGAAGGTGAGGGCGTGTAGCCCTCTAAAGGGGAGGACGTGTAGTCCTCTGAAGGCGAGGACGTGCAGTCCTCTGAAGGGGAAGGCGTGCAGCCCTCTGAAGGTGAGGGTACTAGTACCCAAGGGTCCACCCTTATGAGAAAGCAAGAGGTTGACTCATTAAGAGGGCCGGTCATCCCAAAGTCAAAAAGATTAGACATTAGATGTAGGAAATCTATGCAGTTAACATGATTTTTAGGGATCCAGATGCATGCAACCTTTGTCTTGAAATGCGGTAAATGCGAACTTCGTATGCAACAATGCAATGTAATGGAAAGTTGTACAATGTTCATGACGTTCTTTCCCTATTTTGTGATTTTGATTTTTATTTGATTTTTTTGGAAAACACATATTGACTGTCCTTTTGAAAGAGGTGATATTTCATGCAACCTCATCCAATCTTTTGCAAATCTCTTCGGGAACTCCCTTAGAGTGTATGTTTTGTGGATTTAGTCACTTGATAATTTTGGAGTGACGGTGATGGAGCCATTTAATCAATCCATTGAAATCCCAGGTTTTTCCCTCTTTTTCATTTAAAAACATCGACCGGTGAGAACTTTTGATCTGTCCCTAGGTTCGTTTATGTCTCATGCACGATGCCCCTCATTGCCCTAGTGTAGGGCTTTTAGGTATCAACCTTGTCTTTTGTCATGACCTTGTAGTAGGGAACCTATTGGGTGAGAACTTCTAATCTGCCCCTAGGTTCACTTGAGGTTTTTGCATGGTGCCTTTCATTGCCCCAGTGTAGGGCTTTGAGGTACCAATCGTTGTCTTTCGTCATGATCTTGTAGTAGGGAACCTATTGGGTGAGAACTTCTAATCTGCCCCTAGGTTCGCTTGAGGTTTTTGCATGGTGCCTTTCATTGCCCCAGTGTAGGGCTCTGAGGTACCCATCGTTGTTTTGTTTTCACAACCTTGTAGTAAGGAAGAATGAAAGAAGCAGTTGATTCTCGCAAAAAGAATTTTCCAAGGACGAGAAATAGTTGAAGGATTTTTTCAATTGACGGATTAAGTCAAATGACTCCTATTCTTGATAACTCACTTTTCTCTAAAAAGACAAAATTTCCGAAATGATAAAATGAGGTCACATGAATGTCTATATTTTACTTGAAAACACAGTCAATCAAATTCTTTTTTCCTTTTCTTTTTGAACTTTTCTGCTTTACTCGTTGTTTACGGCATCCTCACCAAATGTGTAGCATGAGTAATTTTTTATTGAACGGTTTTGGAAGTCCAAACTCAGGAGCGCAGGTCGCTTGAGAAAACAAACCAATGGCCTACACCCAAATTCCAGTGGAAGCAGAGATGTAATTACGAGAGGATGAGGGACAAAGATATCAAATTTATCCATTTTATTTAGCATTGTAACTGTGGTTTACAATAATGGCATAAACTTGAAAATCTTGATGAGTCATTAAAGACATCTAACAACAGCTTTCAAAATTGCCCCGTGTGTGGTGTCGCTTGTCAATGTTAGTATTCATAAGCGATTCTCCTCATGTTCCAGCCAGCCCGCATCAATTAGACTTTGCACCTTATGCTTCAAAGTCATGCAGTGCTCAATGGAATGTCCCGGAACTCCTCCATGATATGCACATGTTGCGTTCGAGTCGTATCCTCATAGAAATGGAGGTTGATGAACCTTGGCTGGGGTTATGGCTACCATTGAATTATCAAGTAGATATGGGAGCAAGTCAACATAGGACACCGAAATTGGGGTGAATTCTACAGGCTTTTCGCTGCAAAATTCATTTCTTGGTTGGTGTTTTGGTTTATGCTAAAGGTGGTGTTTGTCATTGGAAGTGCGGTAGACAGGCTTTGTGGTTGATTTAGGGATGGCCTTTGTGGATGGGTGGTGGGTAATGAGAAGGGCTGATATTGGCTGAGTAATGATGTTGTTGAGCTGGTGGGGGATTTTCCATGTAGGAACGGCAGTCGGAGCATGGGTTTCTCCTTCATTTTCACCCTCTTCATTTGCCTTAGTTTTCTCATTCATCCAAGCAGGATGATTAAATTTGCCTCTTTTCAGACCCACTTCGATCCTTTCGCTGGCGAAGACCAAATCTGTAAAACTTGAAGCCACCTGGGTTGCCAGATCCCTCCACCTTTGGGTGTATTCTTTGAAGGATTCATGCTCCTTTTTGAACATGTTCTATAGTTGCATCCTGTCTAGAGCCATATCAGAATTGTACTGACAGTGCCTAACGAAGGCAACCATTAGGTCCTTTCATGAATGGACTCGGGAAGGTTCCAAGTTAGTGTACCAAGTAATAGCTACCCCAGTAAGACTTTCTTGGAAGAAATGTATTAGCAGTTCCTCATCTTTTGCGTATGCCCCCATCTTCCGACAATACATCTTTAGATGGTTCTTGGGACAAGTAGTCCCCTTGTACTTGTCAAAGTCCAGCACCTTGAACTTGGGAGGGGTGATGATATTAGGTACTAGGAACAACTCTTCTAGGTTAGCAAAGGCATAATCTTCGCCTCCTTCAATGGCCCTGAGCCTTTCCTCTAGATGATCCAACTTTCCCATTTCTGCCATAGCATGAGGGTTTTTACCCGTTGTGGAATGCAAGAGGTGTGGTTGTGGGTGATACTAAGGGCCCTCCAAAGTGTGTTGCAGGAGTATATCACCAACTGCTTGCCCTTCAATGGCATATCCGAGGCAAGGCTCGAAGTCAGCTAGATTGCCGTGGGGCATTTCATGTGTCTCCCCCATGGGTCAAGAGACATGTGCATGATCAGATTGAGGTTGTTGGCTCTGAATGAGTATAGGAGTGGAGTTATTGACATTCTCATTGGGAGTGTACGCCACATTGGGTGGCATATAGTTGAGAGGCAAGCCATATGGTGGGAAGGCATGCTTGTTTTTCGTACTAAATGAGGGCCGCCCATACCTCCCAACTCTTTGCCTTCCAGACCTACCGTATCTAGGGTTGGATGATTTATTTGGTTGAGGCCATATGGGGGGGGGAGGGGCCAGGTCCACCTTAGCAATGATGCTGGTAGCGACTATTGCAGCCGCATTGACCTCTATTATCTCATTTATGCTCATCATGGCCTCAATCATTGTGGCCATTTTCTCTTTCAAGGCCTTTGTGTCGGCCTTCATCTGTTCTTGCACCTTCTCTACTTCACCCATTACTCTAGCTCTAGCACGGGTTCGGTAAGGGCTCCGTAAAACATGTTCTTTCCTTTTGATAACAATGATTAAGTTCATTTTTTTTTCAAGGAAAGAATGCAATGAGCAATGCAACCAATGAAAAACATAGATGTATGCAAATGATGCACAGTTGAAGTATTGCGAATTTTTACACAGGACATGGGGTTGAATCAATTTAGATTTTCAACATGGTCCATGACATCTTTGTCAAGGTGAAACTGGAAGTAACAACGACATCAACAGTCCTAAATGTGTTTGGCAGTAGACGAAGCAGTGATGTAACCCGATCCATCTTTTGCCCCAATTTTGCAAGATGGTTACTTCCATACTTCAACTTGACTTGATGAACCTTTTCGTAAAAGCATGAGCTTGGTTCAACCCTATGATCCAAGGAATGACAATTCTGATCGCCAATACTTCAACAACATTTCATAGAGATGAAAGGCTCGGGAATACGTATGCTATGCATGGAAAATGTAATTATGAAATTGAGATGCCTGAAGAAACATATTTTCTTAGTTAACCATGCATTAGGTACCATGTTCAATCATTTTGTTTTTAAGTGAAACGGGTTTATGATCCCAACATGGTTGGCTCATGGTACTGAACATATGCAACTAAGAATGCAACGTGAATTTTCATGCTTCCTTTTTTTGTTTTTGTTTTGCAGAGGAAAATGCAAGGACCATGTATGAGTAAACATGAAAACAAATGGTATGCAAAAAAACATGTTAGATGCAGATGCATGGTGATGAAATGACTTATGCAAAATGCAATGCATGAAATGATAAGTGACAAATGTAGGAACGATACGTCCATTATGATGCCATGAAGAGATGCTTATGTGATGCATGATATGAGTGCATTTATGGACACGAGAGCCTGCAAAAATCATCTCTTCTTACTTGCGCATTCGGGGGCACAGTGCCCCATGTGTGCAGTTAAGAAGGTGATATGGACCTTCCGGCTTCCTGTGACAAAAGACAAGACCAACATACAACGCATGCGTGATGACATGATGCAGACGCGCAAAAGCGCAACATAGGGATGTACACAGTATGGCAATACCCACAAATAATCATATAGCAAAGGCATACATGACATTTAGGTTATATGCATGGCAGTGTTTAAAAGGCACGCAACGTGTTCGCTTCGTGTCCCTACTTTAGGGACCTAAACGAGAGGAACTAAAAGGCTTTTAGTGATAATTCCCAAGGTGGCCATATCTCTCTTGATGGTTTCTAGAGGTATCATCCCCTTCGAAAAACATATTGCGGCAGTAGGGACTACCAGCAACAATATGTTATCAAAGAAAAACAAACTCTAGATGAGGGTTCACTGTTATCAAGCAAGTCGGAGACCCAACAGGACCACAGATTCACCTCCACTCCTTATGTTCCCATGGACCCGGGTATAAGGCCCCTTTTCAACTCACCGTGTGTACAAATAGTGTTGGTGTTTGTGTGCATCAAATGAATAAATATCTATCTCATGCATACATTTCAAAAACACACTAAAAGCATCAAAGAGTTATATACAAGAACGTAAGGGAAATAAAAGGAAATCGACAAAAGAGGAAGTCATGATATTGCACAAGATTAGAAGGCCTAACTTTCTAAAAACAGTCCCCAGTGGAGTCGCCAACTGTTGCAACCTATCCTTCGGCGGGAGGGAAACGCGGGGCTCACGGGTGCATCTTCCAAGAAAGGAAAATGCGCGGAGTCGCCACCAATGTTTATTCGAGGAAAACTTCAGAAAAACCAGAAAGGTGTGGTCTACAAACTTTAAGTGTGAAAGGTTCGGGAGTTGTTTTTACGCTCGGGGAAGGTATTAGCACCCCACGCGTCCGTCACAAGGGACAACAGCCTTCAATCAAGTGTGCAAATATGACTTTCAAAATTATGTATTTTTCCCCTTTTTATGTTTTTATGTCTTTTATGCCTTTTTGTATTTTTCATAGTTTTTTGTGGTCGACAAGGGTGTTTCCCTCGCTCCTACGTATCCTCAATTGTGATGAGGAAATCATACCTATGTAGTTCTTTGAGAACTAAACGTTGGTTAAGTTGTTTTGATCTTTTTCCGCAAGATCGATTTTAACTGCACAAAAGTCGTTTAAGGCATTGGATCATTTAAACGATCTTTTGATTCTTTTGAAAGGAGAGAAACGTTAAGGTGTTGGACCGTTAACGATCTCTTTGTTTTTGAAAGGAGAGAAACATTAAGGCGTTGGACCATTAACGATCTCTTAGGGTGGTCGACAAAAGCGGGGCTTTTGCTCCTATGTATCCTCAATTGCGATGAGGAAATCAGACCTATGTAGTTCTTGCAAAAGCGGTAAAGTTACATGTTGATTTTATGCTGTTGAATGGTCCATGTTAACCGATAAAAGCAAAGAGGATCGTTTAAGGTATTGGACCTTAAAACGGTTTTTAGGGATTTTTGCGGACAAAGCTTGATTTGTGAGTTGATTTTAGCTTTAGTTTCACTTTGGTTATTTAGTCAATTCATTCAAGGAAACTTCCAAAGAAAAATGTTCGATTGATTTTTTTTTATTCGAAGATATTTTGATTATTTTATTATTATTTTGTCTTTTTTGGTTTAACCGTGGTTACAGTGTGAACGATCGGTTAGATTTTATTTTAACGGGGATTAAATGAGATTACAACACAAATGATCGGTTGAAATTCATTTTATAATTTATTAGGTGAGAAAATGGGTTAAATAAACGGTTAAAAGCTCGTTAAAATGGAAGAAAAAAAAACTGGAAGTAAGCGAAATTAAAGTGAAAGTACACAAAACAAGTAGGGACCACTAAGGGTGCATAGAATGAATTGAAAGATTTGATTTCGAGAACTTACCGGTTGAAGACTGAAGAACGAACGAAGAAAGGTGAAGAACGATGAAGAATTTCCACAGAATCGCTTACGGAAGCGTTATGGAAGCACCTCGGCTTGGATTTTCTTCACGAAAACACATTTTTTTCACCCAAAACAGCAGAAATGCATAGCCAAGGGGTCCAGAATATTTTGAAGCAGCCCCACCCCCCATCCCCTATTTATAGGGAAAAAGGGAGGTTCTTGCCGCCCAGAGGCTTCTTGAGAAAGATTTCTAAACGCACCCCAATTACTAAGTTCACCCCCCTTTTCGTACTTTACGGAAAAGTTACGAAAGCCTTACGGAAGTGTTTCAGATTTGATTTTCATCTTTTTTTCTCTTCCCTTTAACCAATGTTAATGGAAATATGCTTACCCAAGGTTTTCAGAAATTTTACGGAAGCATTACGGAAGCCTTGGAAACCATTTTTCAACAACATGGAGGAGCTTGTCGCCCAGTTGCTTCCTCCTTAAGCAACCCAACTTCCAAAATGTTCCGGAAGGGCTTAGATTTGAATTGCTATTTACACCCCTATCTTGATAAGTTCACCCCCCATTTTTGTGTTTTTGGTCGTTTTCTTTTTGAAATCTCATGAAACTGTTCGGATTCCACCATGATGAGTGTTAAGCCTTCCGAAGCAATCAACAATGGTCCTCGGATTAAATTAGAGTGTAACAGTTTATTTACACACACCCCACTTTGCTAAATACACTCTCGTTTTCGTGTTTTTGACCGGTTTCTTCTCGAAACATCTCAGAACTTTATTGATTCCACAACGATGGGTGTTAAACATTTTGAGGTGGTCAAACAAAGGTCGCATGCCGACAAACAATGGTCCCCGGACGAAATTAGGGTATGACACTCGGCTTAGCGCATGAAGAGATGGCGCTTAGCGCAAGGTTTGCGCTTAGCAGATAAGCAATTTGAAAATTTTTCTAAAGTCATTTTCTGCTTATCTCTTCACACATAATTTTAATAACCCTTTTTGTTCATTACTAAACAAGCTGAAATCAATCACATTCACAAGCAAGAAGTCCTAACTACATGCAAGAAATAAAAAAAAATGAAGATAGAGAAGGGGAAGAAAAACTGGGTTGCCTCCCTGTAAGCACTTCTTTAACGTCATTAGCTTGCACATCATCCTGTTATCCAGGATCCAATAATGTTCCCACTTCAAGGACCTTCTTCTCAAGTCTTCTTTCCTCCATCACATGAACTTTAAAACAGACATTCCGATCAGGTGATTCTTTATCTTCATGAAATAAATGAAAGCTGATTTTCTAATCTTCTATGCCCATTTGCAACATCTTCTTACCCATATCTACTACACAACTGGCAGTAGACATGAATGGGCGACCAAGAATGAGAAGAATATCAGCATCCTCTTCTATGTCTATCACAACAAAATCAGCTGGGAATATAAGGTGTTTCACCTTCACCAAAACATCTTCAATCACTCTATATGGTCTTGTGATGGAGCGATCAGCTAACTGGAGGGTCATGCATGTAGGTATTATCTCTATCTCTCCAAGTCGCCGGCACATAGAGAGAGGCATTAAGTTGATACTAGATCCCAAGTCTATGAGAGCTTTTCCTACAGCAACCTCACCAATGGAACACGGTATCGTGACAACTCCAGGATCTTTGTGCTTAGGTGGAAGAATGCATTGAATCACAACACTACAATTGCCTTCCACCATAATTCTGTCACTGTGGGTGTACCGGTTCTTCTTTGTCACCATATCTTTTAAAAAAATTTCATAGAGTGGCATCTGTTGAAGTGCTTCTCCAAAGGGTAAAGTAATTTCTAGTTTCTTGAAGATATCAAGAAATCTAGTTAAATGTCTTTCCTTCTCTTTCCTGGAAGGTACCAAAGGATAAAGTACTTTATTTCTTCATTTGGAGTAGTATCCTTCTTCTTGTCAGTGTTTGCCTCACTCTTGCCTTTCTTCATCTCATCATCAACAACTTTCTCTTTTTGTTTTTCATTTTTCAACTTTTTTTCTTTTTCTTTCTCTTTTATTGGTGTCTCTTCTTCCTTATCATCTTCAGTCTCCTCATTAATCTCTTCAAGTTCAACAAAATTAGAAACGGGTTCAAGTGCTAGCTTAGGTGCCAACTATTGTTTATGTTCCTCCATCTTCTTTCCAGCTTCACTATCATCTCCTTGGATTGCCATTCTACTTCTAGTCATCACAGCTTTACATTCCTCCTTGGGATTTTTCTCTATATTAGCTGTAAAACTGCTTGATGATCTATCCGCCAATTGCTTTGCAAGTTGTCCCACTTAGACCTCAAGATTCTTTATGGGAGACTCTGTGCTCTTCTGATTATACATAGAAACATGCATAAACTGAGCTAGAGTCTCTTCCAACTTCATTGTGTGATCATAGAGACTAGGCCCTTGTTGCTGTGGCCTTGTGGATGGTCCACCTTGATCTCTGTTGAAATGATTTCCAGGGTGGTTCCTCCATTGTCCCTGCTGTTGATTATATTGTTGGCCATGTTGGAATCCAGAAAATCCTCTTGCATTAAAATTGTTTCTGGGCTGATTTCCCATGTAATTGACTTCACGAGTGGGATGTTCTTCAATAGGAATACAACATCCAGATTCATGAGCTCCCCCACAAATGGTACATCCTGCAACCTGCAAAACGGAAGCATGTGAAGTATGTGCAGAATAAATTTGAGTTGGCAACTTACTTAATGTTTCAGTCAAGGTTTCTAGTTGCTTAGACAGCAATTTGTTTTGTGCCAACAATGCATCGTGGGAGGTTAACTCCAATAAACTCTTTTTGGTAGGAATGTGAGCTCTATCTCTCAAAATAGCAATGTCACTTGTAGCCATATTTTCAATGAGATCCATGGCTTCTTCAGGGGTCTTCAATTTGATTTTCCCACCTACAGAAGCGTCTAATAGCTGTTTGGACTGCGGTCTTAACCCATCTAACAAACAAGCTGATGCATAGAAATATATTTCTCTAATCAATCATGCTCTTGTGTTCTATGCTGTAGCCTAAACTACTAAACCTTCGATCCCTTGTCAGGCTTAATATCCAAGCTTCGTCTGCAGATCCCTCATGTAAGACTACACCTAATTTAGATAGCCCTCTTAGGTTTAGACTAACTTAAACTGAGGTTCGTCCGCAGATCCCTCATGTAAGACTAGGCCTAAACTAAACAGCATTATTGTAACAACATAATCAAAACCAAAACTTAACCCGTAGATCCTTCATGTAAGATTAAGTTTCGATCCTGCTTCAATCAAGTTCTAAGGCAACAGTACATTTCCCAATGCTAAAGTCACCTACCTGTGCACACAAATGGGTGATCAGACCAAAAGCATACAAACATTAAGCATCGAAGGAAGCATTGAACATAGAAAACATAATCAATTAGATATTAGGTATTTACATCAGTTGTTCATTAGAAATCCCTAACTAGGGTGTTTAGCCAGCCATTACAAAGAAATTCTAACAATAAATGAGATTAAAAATAGATAATGATAGTTCCTTACACAAGAAGGGGGATTCCTCCTCCTCTTCTCTGCATCTCACACTTACCCTTTACTTAATAATATATCTCAAATGACAAAACCTAGGCTTCAATGCACAAGCTGCTCCTCTCTTTGCTTCTAGGGCTCTTTTCCCCAAATAGGCACTATGGCTGCTGTGGAATTCTGTGCCCTGGCCATTTTGTAAAAGCTTTCATAAAAGGTGTCAAAAGTGTCTAAAGGGTGTGCCCTAATTTTGCACAAGACAGGATTTAAATAGCTCTGAAATCGCGACGCTGCGCTTAGCGCCACCCACGCGCTTAGCACGGGTAAGTGGATTCGGGCTTAGCGCCAGTCTCGTGCTTAGCCTGGCTGAAGGCACCTGCTGCGCTTAGTGCACTGATCTCATGCTTAGCGCGCGGCTTTGATGCTGATGCTCTGCCAGATTCTCCTTTGTGCTAAGCATGCTGAAGCTACGCTTAGCGATGGATATGCGCTTAGCCCAACTACTGAGCTTAGCCCAACCGCTACTTTTTGCAATTCAAAACTTAGCCTCTTTTTCACCTGAAAATGCATAGGTTTCATCATTAAATCCAATGGAAATGTTCTAGAGACAACATTAGCCATAAAACAAGATTTATTTACACAATTTACTCCAAAATAACCATAAATTGGGGAACTATAGAAGCTTTGGAAAAAGATTTCTATACAAAAGTTAGTCGTATAAAGCGACTAACACATCGTAAATAAATAGGACCACAACATTTGATTTCTTTGACCAGATGAAAAATTAAGTAAACCATGATGTCAAAGAAAGCAGGAGGAAAATACATCTCCAACTGACACAATATAATATGGCATTGTAGAAAAAGCACAGCCGAATTATGGCAAGCCTAACTTTGTTTGGAAAAATGTCTTGTATGGCCATGGATAACAATTGTTGCATTAAGATGTGATAATCATGAGACTTTAAGCCTACCAACTTAAGATCCTTAAACTGCACAAGGCTCTTAATATTTGACAAGTATCCTTGTGGGACATTGACCCAGCACAGACACTGACAAAAACTGGTCTTTTCCTTTTTGGACAAAGTATGACAAGCTGAAGACAAGTATATTTTTTTACCATCAGACCTTGGATGTAATGACACTCGTATACCCATCTCAGCTAGATCTTAACGAGTATTCAAACCATCTTTCATCTTGCCTTGAATGTTAAGGAGTGTCCCAGTGACACTATCACATACATTTTTCTCCACATGCAAAACATCAATACAATGTGTAACATCTAGATCAACCCAGTACGGAAGATCAAACAAAATTGACCTTTTCTTCCATACGCAAGTCTTATTTTTTTTCCTTCTTTTGGGTCTTTCCAAATATAGTATTAAGGTGTTGAACCCGCTGGAAGACTTGGTCACCAGTCAACGGTATCGGTGCATTTTCATGCTCTTGTCTTCCATTAAATGTTTTTTTCAACCGTCGGTAAGGGTAATCAGGTTTTAGAAAATGTTGATGCCGAGTGTAGACTGTTTTTCTACCATATTTCAGTTGTATGTAGCTTGTATCTTCTTCAATAATGGGGCATGCACGATGGCCCTTAACACTATAACCGCTCAAATTCCCTTATGCTGGAAAGTCATTAATGGTACAAAAAAGCATTGCGCAAATGAAAAGTCTCATTTCGAAACCCATCAAACACTAAAACTCCCTCGTCCCATAACTTTGACAAGTTTTCAATTAAGGGACTAAGATAAAAATCGATGTCATTTCCTGTCATAACCATCATAGACAACATCATGTACTTTCGCTTCATGCACAACCAAGGAGGAAAATTGTAAATTACTAGCAAAACTGGTCAGGAATTAAAACTGGTCAGGAATTGTGTTGAGTGCTTAAACTACCATATGGATTCATTCCATCAGTGGCTAGTCCTAGCCTAAGATTTCTTGTCTCTTTCCCAAAATCTGGATACAAACGATCAATCTTCTTCCACTGCGAAGAATCAACCGAATGACAGAGCATTCCATCGTAGTTTCTCCCATTTGCATGCCATGTCAGGTCTTTAGCGTTGTCTCCATTAGCAAACAGACGCTTAAACCTTAGAATGATAGGAAGATACCACAACACCTTCGCTGGCGGGCCCTTCTTTGAGTTTTCATCACTACTACACTCCTCATCATCCTTGATTTTGTAACGTGATACCCCACACCTAGGGCATTTCAACATTTCTTGAAATTCATGTCTATATAATATGCAATCATTCAGGCAAACATGAATCTTTTATACTCCATACCTATTGGACACAGTATCTTCTTCTCTTGATAGTAACTTTTAGGCAACATGTTTTCCTCTGGAAGCATATCGTGCATTACTTGAAGTAGCAAACTAAATTTTTTGTCACTCCACCTATATCTAGCCTTCACATTAACCAGACTTAACACCGTCGACAACAGCATCAAGGAATTCTTGCACCTCAGATACAATGGTTTCTTTGAATCAGTTTGCAATGTATCATACATAAGGGCATGTGCTTGTTGAAAAGACTCTTGTCCAAGATCATGAATCATATCCTCCAAGCGATCTCCCATTTCTACACCAAAAGGTTTAGATTGGGACCTACTCGGCATGTCTATCAATTCACCATGTCATATCCACGTCGTATAATTCTTCTTAATTCCATCACACAACAGATGCTCCCATATGTCGTCAAGTTTTTGCCGTCTTCCGTTCAAACAATTTATGCACGGACAAAAAAATTTCCCGTTTTCATCCGGTTAACTTCTTTTCGAAGCAAATTGCTGGAACTGTTCCACGCCTTCCTCATACATAGGGCTCAAGCGACTTTCATTCATCCAATTTTGATCCATCTAAATAATAACTCCGTGATACTTTGAAACTCATTCAATGCATGAAATCTCACTTTTTCATTTAAGGTATGGCCCTATCCCATTCAGGAAGACATTTTTTTTATGGTAGATTCATACATCAAGGTTAATCTTATTTTGTTAAATTTGACGAAATTTTGGCAGTATTTAACATTGGTCTCCAAGTACACGACATGAAATCGGTGACATTAATTCCTCGATAATCAAGTATGCACTCAGAGAACAAATAGAAATGCATTGTACCAAAAATAATGTTACCTTAATGCATGAATCTACCATCAAAATATGAGTCTCCTCAAACTATCCAAATGGACAATTCAAGATTCAATACAATGATTAATGCAAATTTTTCGCAAGAATCATTGTATTCAATCTCAAACAAGAATCTAAGGTTCACTCATTATGAACAAAAGTTGAATCTAAAGCAAAGTACATTAATGACATACAACAATGTACAAAAAAATCGTAACAAAATTAAGCATCAAAAGTTTATGAAAAACTTTTGTACCTGTGATGATGATTAGTATAGTGTAAAGCAATGAATTTCGTGACCATGATGCAAACAACTAGACAAATAGTGCCTACAAATTAAATATTTCCATGCTAAGTGATATATAACACAAACTTTGATATATTAATTAAAAATCAATTGAGGTAATTATATTAATGGACTAGTACAATGCTAGTGTATCTGGTTTATGAATGTTGATAATTTGTGGTTTGAATATAGGATGAAACAAATCCCAAATTGGTGGGCATTGTGATAGTCGAAAAGGCTTTTGAAGAAAGAATAAGGCGTTTTTATGAGTAAGAGCATTTCACAACACAACAGATCGGGAAGAACCCTATTTTGTTTTGCTTAAAACCCTAGTTTCGATGTTGCTACTCTGACACAACACAGCAGATGGGGAAGAACCCTAACCAAACAAGAAACCAATGGCTACAGAGTTAGGGCAATAGAAGGTAGAGCTCTCCACCCTCATCACATGTGCCGCTAACGATAAGTCCTATGATTGGTTAGTGCCACTAACATATCAGAGGACTTATCGTTAGAAGCGCGTGTGACGAGGGTGGAGAGCTCCACTGTCTATTGCCCTAACTCCAAAATCTTTGGTTTCTTGTTTAGTTAGGCTTCTTCCCGATCTGGTGTGTTGTGTCAGAGCAATTACATCGAAACTAGCTAACTAATTGAAACCAACCATTGATTTCGTTGAAGGTTTTTACAAAACTTCCCGGAATGGGATTTCATATAAGACTTTTCCTATAAATACATGGATGTCATGTTCACCCTGGGTATTTATTACCTAGCTAGCTAGCTAGTTTTCTCTTCTAATTGCATATTTTACCATTATACCATAAAAGGTTTTTAGAAAACTGCCGGGAATGAAATTTCATAATAGTTGTTGCTGCCTCACACCTCCTTTCATATTTGAAAGACCCATAAGTACAAGGGGTTCAATTAAAAAATCAGCTATATATTAGTTACACTGGCCAGTGGTAAACTGATTGACAGCGCACCTTCTCAGCTCCAATTGATGTTCAAGTACTGCTCCCATCATGTTGGGACTTGGACATCATTCGATCATCCTTTTCTCAATAGATGTTATTCATACACAAAAGGTGAGAATCAAACCAATTCTCCTCACAGGAACTCTCTCACACATACACATGTTGTTGCTTAATCTCTATCCTTTCTATTTTGTGTCAGCTATACTGATGTCTCCTTTGTTATGAAAATCTAAACAAAATTCCCTTGCATTTACAAAATTAAATAAGTTAAAAAAAAAACAAAAAAAATTGACAATTAACTTAAGAATGTGTCGCAACCTACCCTTCAGCGGGAGGGTGACGCGTGACTCACGGGTGCGTCTTCCAAGAAAGGAATACGCGCGGAGTCGCCACCAACGTATATTTGAGGAAAACGTCGGAAAAACCGAAAAAGACGTGGTCTACGAATTTTAAGTGAAAGGTCTGGGAGTTGTATTTACGCACGGGGAAGGTATTAGCACCCCACACGTTCGTCACAAGAGACGGCAGCCTTTAATCAAATGTGCAAATATGACTTCAATTTATGTTATTTTCCTTTTTTACGTTTTTATGTCTTTTTATGCCTTTTTATATTTTTATCTTTTTGTGGTCGACAAAGGTGTTTCCCTTGCTCCTACGTATTCCTCAATTGTGATAAGGAAATCAGACCTACGTAGTTCTTTGAGAACTAAACGTTGGTTAAATTGTTTTTATCCTTTTTTTTTTTTGCAAAATATGTTTTTACTGAATGAAAGGTCATTTAAGGCGTTGGACCATTAAACAATCTTTCGATTCTTTTGAAAGGAGAGAAAACATTAAGGCATTGGACCATTAATGATCTTTTTATTTTTGAAAGAGGTAATAAAGCTACATGTTGATTTTAGCCCTTTTAGAAATCTACATTTAACCAATAAAAGCGGAAAAGACCATTTCAAGGCGTTGGACCTTAGAAATGGCTTTTTTAGGTGATGACAAAAGCTTGACTTATGAATTGATTTTAGCCTTAGTTTCACTTTGATTACTAGTCAATTCGATTAAGAAAGGAAAATCCCAAAGAAAACGTCTGATTGATTTTTTTTATTATTTTACTAAAAGATATTATTTATTATTATATTATTATTTTGCCTCTTTTTGATTTTAACGTGGTTACGTCATGACCGAACGGTCGGATTTCATTTTAACAGAAATTAAAAGATGTTACAATTCAAATGAACGGTGGAAATTTATTTTATTTTTTATTAGGCGAGAAAATAACTTAAATAAATGACTAAAGCACATCAAAAGGGGGTACGAAAAGTAAATGAAATAAAAATAAAAGCATGCGAAACAAGTGGGGACCATAAAGGGTACATAGAATGAATTGAAAAGTTTGATTTTGGAAACTTACCGGTTGAAGACCGAAGAACGACGAAGAACGATGGAAAGCCTTCGCGAAATCGCCCACAGAAACATCTCGGAAGCGTTATGGAAGCGCCCCGGCTTGGATTTTCTTCACGGAAAAATTTTTTCTCACTAATTTTAAGTGATTCTCAGATACCAGGAGGGTTGAACCTTTTTGTTCTTCCCTTCTTCCCCTATTTATAGGGAAAAGAGAGAGAAGCTTGCCACCCAACTTGCCCAGGCGAGCTAGGTTGCTTCCTCCAGAAGGCACCGCCTTCTGGAGAACTTCCTGGAAGGCCCAAGTGGGCTTGGTTGCTATTTGCACCCCCTATTTACTAAATACACCCCTGCCTTTTGTTGCTGATTCTTTTTCCGTAAAGTTACAGAATCTTACGAATTACGTAACGACACTTGTTTTCTTTCTGTAATGTTACGAAACCTTACGGATCACGTAATCATCCCCTTTTTTGGCTTCCGGGATGTTACAGAACTTTATGGATTGCGCACTAACACTTCCTTTTGACTTCCGGCATGTCACGGAACTTCACGGGTTGTGAAACAATGCTTTCTTTTGACTTCCGGCATGTCACGGAACTTCACAAATTGCCTAACGATGGGTGCCAAGTACCTCGAAGTGGTCAAACGAGGGTCGCATCCCAACAACGGTTGGTCCCCGGACGAAATTAGGGCATGACAGAATGCCATTGCGCTTCACTGTTTACTACCTCAACCTTAGCTCACGACTGTTTTGTGGTTAAATTTCATTGTTGCTCTTGTTTAGCCTTATATATTAAGCAACGAGGAAGAACTTATTCATTTAGTGCAGCTGGGTTGAATATTAATTTTGGGATTCTACCATTTGAATTTATGCTTTAGCTACACCAAATGAGTGTGCTCTTCCTTTTTTCTCAACTTAAAGGCTAAAGAATGATAGAAATGGAATTTGACCTAAGCAAGCCCATGAGCTAGTGGCTAACCTCATGAATCTATTAGGCTTGTACCTGGAATTTAATTTTTTTTACTATAAATATAAGAAATTTATGTTTTTGTTTTCATAATGGAGGTTTGTGTGGGCAGAGAAGGGAGTAACAACAACATAGTCATTTTCCATTAAATGTGGCATGCTACATGGATTAAATAAGGCTATTGGCTCTATTAAAAAGTGATTTTATTTTTTATTTTTTTACTGTTAATTAGATTTCTGGCCAGTGGCCCCGTGTGTTGTAAAACTGAACAAAATTAGTATTTGTTGTAAAGCATAAAACATAATTAGTATGCATTTCAACACAACATTTTCATATCATTAATCTAGTAAAATTGGTTATGTCTTTGTTATTTTAGTCATCTCAGTGTTTGGTGAAATACAATGCCTATCGATCATCAATCCATTGTCCTATTAGTAAATTAATCTGTTGGTAATATTTTAATTACACTTTTTGAATTTTGATGAAAGGGTTGTGCCTCACTAATAGGATAGTTGAAGGTTTTAAGCTCTTGCAGCTTATTAAGTCCAGAGGGGTTGCCTCAAACACTATGGTTTACAACACTTTGATTCATGCACTTTGTAGGAATGGGGAGGTTGGGAGGGCTAGGAATTTGATGAATGAGATGAAGGATCCCAATGATGTTACCTTTAATATTTTGATATTTGGGTATTATAAGGAAGGGAATTCAGTTTGGGCTCTTATCCTTCTGGAGAAGAGTTTTAGCATGGGGTTTGTACCTGATGTTGTAAGTGTCACTATGGTGTTGGAGATTCTGTGCAATGTTGGCTGCACCATAGAGGCTGCTGAGGTTTTAGATAATTGAGAGCATGGGAGGTTTGCTAGATGTTGTGGCTTAAAACACCTTGATAAAGGGGTTTTGTGAAGCAGGGAACGTGAAGGTTGGGCTTCATTTTTTGAAGCAGATGGAAAGCAAAGGTTGTCTTCCAAATGTGGATACCTATAATGTACTGATATCTGGTTTTTGTGAGTCGAAGATGTTGGATTTGGTTCTTGATCTTTTTAATGATATGAAAACAGATGGGATCAAATGGAACTTTGTTACATTTGACACAATAATCAGAGGTTTGTGTTCAGAAGGAAGAATTGAAGATGGTTTTTCTATTTTGGAGTCAATGGAGGAAAGCAAAGAAGGCTCTAGAGGGCACATCAATCCTTATAATAGCATAATATACGGCTTGTTAAAGCAAAATTGATTTGATGACACAACTGAGTTTCTAACAAAGATGGGGAACTTATTCCCTAGAGTTGTTGACAAAAGCTTGATGATTTTTGAGCACTGCAAGAAGGGGTCTATTGAGGATGCAGAGAGGTTGTGTGATCAGATGATTGATGAAGGTGGAATTTCAAGTATTCTAGTTTATAACTGCCTTGTACATGGATTTTCCCAACAAGGTCGCATCTGAGAGGCAGTTGAGTTGATGAATGAAATGATTGCTAATAACCGTTTTCCCATTCCATCTACATTCAATGTTGTCATCAGTTGAGGGTGCCTTGAAGTTGGTGGAAGAAATCACTGCAAGAGGTTGTGTACCCAATACAGAAACTTACAGTTCCTTGATTGATGTCCTATGTAGGAATGAGAACCTTTAGAAAGCCATGTAGGTCTTTATGGAAATGATAGACAAGGGTGTGACATCCTGGAAATTTCTACCCGGAATTTTTGAAAACGATGTATTTTGAATGACTATATATATATAAGTATTATTCAGTGTATATGCATATATGTTCTTGGTAGAAGTAGGAATAGTGGGGGCAAGATACGCGGGTTAGGCTAATTAAGGAAGAGAAATCCATAACTGAGAGGTTATGGGTTAATTCTTAATTAATTAGTCTAAAAAAAATTATCGTTTTGCGTGCGACTTAAAATTTAACGAAACCAACCTCTGAACCACGCTCGGGGTTTTATTCTAAGCGTTTTGATATATATATTAGTTACTTTCGAAAACTGGCCCCGACGGACGCAGAGAAACGCGAGGAACTGGAATCAGAGAAACGGCACCCAAACCGAGGCAGGATTTTAGCGTTTCAAAGGTCAGATTTTTCTCACTTTTTGTGGCTGAGTATGGATCACAATCAAAAGAGAAAGTGGGCCCTTTTTGCTCCACTCAAATGGAGACATGCGGCATAGCTTAAATAAAATAATAATAAAAGAGGAAAAAGCCTTTAAAAATTAAAAAGCAACTCTCTCTCTCTTCACTCAGCCCAAATTTCAGACAGCTCTTTCTCTCCCTCTCCCTCACGTTGCTTTTCTTTCTCCCTCATTCTCCATTGAAGCTCCAAACAAAGCTTCAACCTTTGGTGCCCATTTCTGCTCCAAATCGTGAAAGGAGGGCATTTTCGGAGTCGTGAAGCGCGTCTCTACGTGTGGGACTTCGAAATTTCAGGTTTGGGTGGACTTCTTTCTCCTTTGATTTTCGTGGGTATGGGGTTTTGGGAGATATGATGGGTAGTTTTGCTAAGTTTTTGCTTCATGATAGTTATTTGTGAAGGAAATTGTTGAAAGCATGTTGAACTTGCCATGTTTGGATGAGTTAAACATACCCATTCAGTTTTAGGGTTTTTATGATGATGCTTGTGACGTTTATGTGCTGAAATTGCTTATGGAAAATTGTTAGAGATGAAGGGTAGAGTTAACCTAGGGTTAGAAAGTGAGAATGTGGTGTTATGAGTGTAAAAAGAGTGAGGCTTTGAGAGTTGGAAGGTTAAATCTGGATTCTGTGGTAAATGGAGGTTAAAGTGAGTTAATCCTAGCTTGAAATGTCATTTAGGACTTATGAGAAAGCTTGGACTGTGCTAGAGAGAAAAACAAATGACCAAAGTGAACCAAGAGCCATTTCTAGGGCAAAATTGGGTGTTGAGGAGTCAAATTTTGATTCGGTGGAATTTTAGGTGTAAATCCAGTTTGAGAAAGTTTAGATTGAGGTTATAGACTTGTGTGAGGTGAGAGTTTGCTCCAAATTTACCTCATTCTCAATTTCACTTCTCAAGCCTAGAAAATCCATTAAATTGAGGGGTTTTGGACACCTAGATTTTGTGTTGCTGTGGTTTGAAGCTTGACTTTGGTTTATACATGATTGATACATGATTTGGGACTTGTAGGATTTGATTTGGGCAAGATTGGATGAGGGGAAGTGTGGTTTTCGAAATCTGCACTTTGTGCAGATTTTTGCTGTGAAATTGTGCAGCAGAATTTTGCACAAGTGCAGAAAAATGCTATGCAATTGCTGGTTGTGGAAAGAGCAGTCCAGAATGCGTTCTGGATGTTTGCTAGTAGATCCCAACGGTCAAAATGTAGGCTTATGTACTAGAGACTTCCAGTAAAATTTTGGAGTCGATCCAACGGTTAACGAATTTGAACAAAGGAATTGTTACTGGGGTTTTTAAGTGAGAAAAGATGTGATTTTGGTTGGTGTTTCGGCAGAGTTTTCTGCCTTTGCTCTGTTTTCTTGGCTGTGATAGTTTGTGCTGTTTGAATGTTGTATTACTTGGATGTTGGGGAAGCTTGGGAGGATTGATGGGGACCCGGTGTTGAGAGAAATGAGGATATGAGCTACGTGGGAGTACGTGAGCTCAGTTGGAGGTGGGCAACAGGGGATGGTGGGTTTATGCGCGATTTGTGGATGTGGAAAACTTGTTGTGCACCATCGCCCGACCGCCACCTAGTACCACATGTGATGGGTACCCCATAATCCTACAAGCTTGAGATGAGGAAGTGTAGAAGGGTGAAACTTCCTGCTTTTATTCGTTGACCACAGAGTGGTACCTGGAGATATGTCGCGGGGGTCAGGAGACCTTGGGAACGTCAGGTGGGGTGCTATTGCCCAAATCCAAGCTTGACCAATCCCGACCCAACCCGGGCATAGTCGATCAGTGAGAACCTGTGATGTACCTAAACAGGCGAGCTCCTGGCAATCAACAGATAAAAGGAACAAAGACCACAAAGCAAGGAGGCTTGTGGTGGCTGGCCAGCTATGAACTTGATTCATATGTGAGATATGGCCTCTGGTAATCGATTACCAAGGGTGGGTAATCGATTACAAGGCTTAAAAATGAAGATAGGAGGCTAAGATGGTCTCTGGTAATCGATTACCAAGGGGTGTAATCGATTACCAGGCTTGAAAACGAGGTCAGGAAGCTAGGGAAGCCTCTGGTAATCGATTACCAAGGGGTGTAATTGATTACCAGGCTTAAAAAGGGAACTGGGAGATGGTGGAGGCCTCTGGTAATCGATTACCAGCCTGTGTAATCGATTACACAGAGGAATGGGTCACTGGTAATCGATTACCAGGTATGTGTAATCGATTACACAGTGCATTTTTGTAGATTTCATGTCCTAAGGCTGTGTAATTCGAATTTAGCCTCTGGTAATCGATTACCAAGGCTATGTAATCGATTACTAGAGATGAAAAGCCTTAAGATACCCCTTTTAATTGCATGTAGTGGTTATGAGACGCATTGTGTTGCGGCATAGTTAGATTCTTGTGAAAGAGTCTACCCCTTTCTTTTTCTTCCTTGTAGATCGTGATGGCGGCGCAACTAATCCATGATCGAGTAGAGATGGAGTGCCTAGAGGGAGCTTGGGAGACCCTCAAAGGCAACATGAGGTGCCGATTTTGAGGCACGATTCAATTCACGGCTACTTCATTGGTGCATCCAGATGAACCGGCGCGTACGCTTCAGCGCACTGTAGAGTGGATACTACCCACGCCTACACCATATCGTCTAGTGGAGCCAGCCCAAGTGATCGAGGTGACGTCGTCCGAGGAAGACCCTGAGGAGGATCTTGAGGAGCTACCTCTCGAGCCTGCTGAGGATGCTCTTGACTTTCTAGAGGGTGATGAGGACCCACTCCCTGAGGTGGATTCTCCCGAGGAAGTCATGTCGGCATCTGAGGCAGACTCTACGGAGGATAGTGGCCCGAGAGAGATGGCGACCAGTGGAGGCTCTTCATCATAGTGGACAGTTCCATGGATTAGTTTTGTATACTTTTTGAGGGTGGGTGTATCTAGGACTAACTGTTAGGTTTACTCTTTTGTTTTTGTATGGGTAGACCTGTTGTATAGGAATTTGATGATTGTATACATGTGGCTGAAGCCATCACTGTGGACACCTTTGCTCTGGATGACACTATATATATTTTGTAAAACTCCCATATTTTGGACAGCTTTAAATGATGAATGTATTTATGATCAATCTTGTTATTTGAGAAGAAAGCATTTGCAACTTTATTTGTAAAAGAGTTTATCGACCGTATTTTATTCTTCTATTTTCACGTGACGACCTAAAGTAATGACTGGTATATTCTTCCTTTTGAAACAGCAAATTAGTTTATAGATTATGATCGGTAAGAAAGAAATGACTCCGAATAGAGTTGTGAACTGGCCATTCAGGACTCTATAGTGAGGATTTTCCTTCTAAACCTAGTTATGGTGAAAAGAGAAAGAAATGAAAAAAGAAAAAGAAAAAGAAGCCCAAAAAAATTTACCATGGTTTTTGTTATTTAAATTATTACTATCAAATCAGTCATTAATTTAGGGACGCCACAAAGGGCATCCTTCCTGACCAATTTATTTGGAATTCAATGCTACTTAGGCTAACCTCAGAAAGACATTTCAGTAAGAATATGCTCAACATAGATGACATACTCTAGTACTCCTCGAGTGGATTGTGCAAACTCTGCCCCACAATCAATTTCTTAGCTTCACACTCTTAATACTCTCTAACTTGTTAAAATGTATTTAGGGTTTCGGGTATTGTTTATTTGGAGGAAAAAGGAAATCGGTGTAGAATTCAATCAATTGTTTTTAAATCTAACACCAAGGAATTGCTGTAATCAAGGATAATTAGTCTTCGACACATATACATGTATATATATAAGTATGGTACTAGTATATGTGTATGTAAATACTGAGACAAAAGTCAAAACAATATATATATATATATATATATATATATATATATACATACTAGTCTATACATACTGGAGTTGCTATAATCAAAGAACTTCCCCAGCAAGGCCAATTAGCATTAGTAAATGATAACCTGAAAATAAAAAGCATAGACCAATTAGCCACAATGTATTTAAAGCCTTTTATCAACTATGACAAGCAGGAAGAAGTATTATTTATATACATCTTTAACACCAATAATATATGTATAATGATAAAGTTAACGTGGTTGTTGAATCTCTAGAATAAACACTTATGAAAAAGTTATTACTACTATTATTCATATAATTGCATGCCTTTACCTTTTTTCTTTTAGACTTTTGGTAAAAAAATTGGTAAGCTGGAATTGTACCTTCCAAACCTGTCCCTAATACTTTTCTTGGTGACTAACACAATGATCACTAGCCAACTTGAGTCTTCAAGTCCAACTGTCCATCATACCAAACACATATAAAAGTTTTAAAAAGGACTGAAGTAGTAAATGATTCTCGCACCCATGTACAAATATCAACAATACAACTCAAATGTCACCATCAAAAAAATTTCAAGAAAGGTCAATGTGACAGACTTATAGCCCTGGTGAGTTGTAATAGTATCACAACAACAAGCATAGATAGCAACCTAAACAAGAACACCTTCGAGTGTGAGGCTAGAAACAAAGCTGATGCAAGAAAATATCACATGGAAGACACTAGGAATAAATTTTGAAGTTCAAGGCAATAATCTAAAGTCCTTGACAAATGTACAAGACATATTACTCGGTTGCCAACTATCTAGCTGATAACAAACATCACCGAACTTCTAATTGATCTATAAATCATGGATACCAATAAACACATTAGGCTACCTTCTTGCACTAGCACAACACATTATTATGTTTATTCAAGCTCATGTAGCATAAATAAACATAATTGACCATGGCACAAGTCCACTAGCAAGAGTAATCAAGCCTTGATCATACAAATCAAATTACAACAACAAAGTTCGAATCTAAATCAATGAACCATAGAATAAAGATATTAAATGGCATGCAATGTTCTAATTTTCCTATCACCCTCACAAAATCTCTCATATTTAATGGCCATTTGATCCATATACCCAAAGAGAATATTTTTACTTGGGCATGCAAGTTTACAAAATCTTAGTAGCTAATTCATATGTCACTAGAGAAACATATTAATTGCAGTAACCTATAGAAAAAAGATGTTATTAGTTCTGTCACTAGAACCTGGGCATTCTCTAGTTCTTGATGACTATTGTTGACACACTTTGACTATGCCTTAACCTGTAATAAAAGAAATTAAGTCTAATCTCTGTTCGTAATTAACCATGGACATGTTCATGCTTGTATCTTGCAAAAAATAATAATGTCCTATGACCGATTTCATTTACTCATCTGGTTGTTTTTCACTTCCGGCAAGTGCACCGGATTGCACAAGTAGTATAAAATGGTAAGAACCGAGTACCGAACTCTCGGGGAACTTGTGTTACTTGGTAAGCTATTTCAATGAATAAGTGTTTGGTGTGAAAATCTAAGTGCGAATATGAACAGGTATGTAAACTATCTATGCAAAAAGGAACATCACGCAAGAGAAATGATGTGTAAAAACAAGTAGAAAACGCGTTGGTCTTCCTAATAGGTGTCTGATGCTAAAAGGATATTTTCTATCTAACAATGTTCATGTGTTCCTATGGTGTCTCTTGAGATGCTAAACCCCGATGTCTTGTGATAGTCTAGCCTAGTCCTGATCAAGCATCGTCCGCAGATGTCTCTTGTTGGACTAAACTCGACTAGGACTGCATTAAGACAAACATACTGCGACTAAATTATCACACCCCGATTCCTTATGATAGTACGACAACTTAGCCCTGTCCTATCAAGGTCATCAGAATCAGACCAGTTTCCACTGTTGAATGACCCTAACAAAGCATGCATCTACGTGATCAAGGTAAAGGCATACTAGAATGAAAAGCTGATAGCACAGAGAACACACAAAACATCATTAAATAGATAAAAATATATTTACATCAAGTACCTACAAGGAAGATCCAACAAAGGATTTTAGCTTTCCATAACCAGGAAGCCTCCTTTACAACAAAGAGAAGAACAAGATGAAAGATTGCAAAAATACAAGTGGTGAGGATGTCTCCTTCACCTCTAGGATCTCACAACCACTCACAAACTCATCTCAAGCTCTTAGAAAGGCTTCCGCTTCGAGCTCTGGTCTCTGCAGATCTTCACACAGAAAAATCTCTCAAAACTCTATGGAACTTGGACCTTTCTCTCTCTAGAATCACTAGACATGCAAAGCTTCAGCTCTCAGCCCAAACTCCCTTGAGAAAATCTGATTTCAGGCTTAAATATGTGGCCTTGTTCATGCTCATGCGCTTAGCGCAATTCTAAACCGCTTAGCGCTCATAAGTGAATTTCGGCTTAGCGCGCTTATCTCACTTAGCGGATGGACTAAAGCGGTGCGCTTAGTGAGATGAAGCGGTGCGCTCAGTGAACCTGTACAGCTCATCTTCTTCCAGATTCATCCCCGTGCTTAGCCATTGAGTGTTGCGATTAGCGGACGCTCGCTAAGCCAGCAGATTGGTTTAGCGAGAAGGTGAAAAACAACACTTTTTAAAGTTGCCTAATTAACCTGAAATTGAGAGAAAATGATTATTAAACACACAAAATGGAAGTACTAAGTATTTATTACCTATACTTAACAGAAAGTACTTATAATACTACAAAATAACCATAAACTGGGGAAGTTTGATACAATTTACACAGGTTTTATACACAAAAGTTAGGCGTATTCATCAACTAACAGTTGTAAACTGGACATTTCCACAACATAGTAATAGTACTTTCATGGAAATATCGTAGTATGCTAGCCCATCAAGGATGTAGGAAATATGCCTCCTACTCAACCATCCATCCATCCATCCATAAAAGGCTAAATTTGACCATCAATAATACATTACAACACAATGATAGAGACATGTACATGAAAGCAACGACCAGAAAATCACTACAAGTAGTCACAACACCACATATAATAAGTTAACAAAAAGAAACAGGGTTTCTAAGACAATAGGTTACACTTTTCAGGGTTTCTAAGACAATAGGTTACACTGATTCTACATGATATTGTTGTCCCCTCACATTCAATTCATTCTGCCCATCTCTCATAAACCTCTTTGGCCTAAACTCAAAAGGGTTCTCCCAATGATTGGGATCCCTACCAATAGCCCAAACATTCACAAATAATCGTGTCTTTGCTAGAATATCATACCCACAAATCATCTTCATTTTGGTTATTAAAATGCATATACTACACATCCATTCATGTGAAAAAGGTGCTTATACTACATTGATCTATCAAAGGTACTATAGCATAGAGAAACCTCACACTCTAACATACATTTTATGATTAACCTGGGTTGGCTAGGGTTGATAGGTGGATATGTGTATACAAACTAAGGTGCTTTTAATAGAATTAAACCCAATTCGCAGTGATATATTTATGGCATCATTAAAATAAGTCCAAAGACTAGCCACAAACACTGTGGGTGCAGTTGAGTGTCGACAAGAACAATGTGGGTCTCTACTCCCACACCAAGATGGATAAATAAGTCCAACAACAACAATGTGGGTCTCTACAACCATGTCCTTATAAAAAGTAGAAGACAACGACAATGAATGAAGACATGAAGCTTACCTCGAGTGGCAGCGACAGTGGCTGCGAGAAGCAACACGGAGTGGGAGTGAGAAAGAAGATTTGTGATATGGTGGAGGCGGCACAAAACTGCGATGAAGATGATGACGTGGAGGCAACACAAAGCTGCAATGCACATGAAGAAACGCTACAGACATATGTTAGTGAATTAGGGTGTGGAGCCAATCATATTTTAAAAAATTAAGTTCATTAACATTTGTTTTCTAAAAAAACCGATGTTAAAGAAGTGATGTTAACGTTAACATGGGTTTTTTTTTTAAAAAAAAAACATTATGTTAACTTATCATTTACCAACATCAGTTTTTGGACAAACCGATGTTAACGAACATTATGAAGTGATTTTAACATTGGTTTTTATAAAAACCGATGTTAATCTATTGTGTTAACATCGGTTATTTGAAAAGCTGATGTTAATAAAGTCATGTTATTTACCATTATGCCGCCACATTTTTGTTAACATCGGTTTTTGATAAAACTGATGTTAAGTTAGCGTTGTTAAATCTACACTTTGTAGTAGTGAGAAGAAGAGAGAGAGAGAGAGAGAGAGAAGAAAAAGAGAGAGGAAATATTTATTTTAATATTCTTTGGGTATAACAAGGTTGTGAGTTGAGAGAGTGTTTGTAATTAAACATTTGTTTATAACTTTTTCTTTACAATAAAATATCTGCAGCAGTCCAGAGACATAGACATAATTAATTAGTCAAACTTCTTTATCAATTGTACAAATATTCAGCATATATTATGTTTCTTACTTATTTGATGATAGAAAATTTTGCGTAATTTGCCCAATAGATTCCCCTCCAGGAAAGCATGGGCATAGATGAGGGAACAACACTAGAAGGAATTCAAAATTTTGCCCAACAAATGTGGCCTAGCCGAAGTGATCAATTTTGGTATCTACACACCCATGCATATAATTTCTTGCTTCTAAATCAATTATTTATTTTACGTGATCATGCATGTAGTATTCATGATTTTATTATTAAGAGTAGTATAAAATAATTTTAAATTATCATTCAATTATAAATCATTATTTGTATGATTTTAAAGGTAATTATTATAAAAATCAATAAACTTAATTTGTAATTGAATAATAATTTCAAACTATTTTACATTGTACCATTTTTTTCTATTATTAAGTGTGTATTTGTGAAGTCGTTAATGGAACACAACATAGAAGCAACACCCAGATTACTTTGGCATTTTTCAATGGAACATGAAACTTTTCCATTAAACGTGATTTCAATGTGTTTCCAAATACGGTCTAAATACTAATATTTTTAATTATTATCCTCTTTTTTGTTGTGGATTTATCTAGTAAATATATATTTGAGTATACAAAGCTAGCTGAAGCACTGAATCGGATGGTGGTGAGAATGATATTTGAAAGTTTATGGTCTTTTGGAGCACTATGACACATTCATAGGATCTACAAGTTATCTCTTTAGGCTTTTGGCACACAAAGCACCAGAACAGGTTGAGTGTCGACTACGTTTTGTGTCTCACATTGATAAGAGCTTCACAATAATTCTTCATCAAAATCATGTCAATGCACTCATGGTGGAGACAAGGAATGGTAACTAGATTGATGTTGAATTATCTTCACCTACTTGCTTTGTCGTCATGGCAGATGATGCATGTTGGGATTCAATTCCAAATGTTGGGATTCAATCAATCAGCCTAATTTGATTCTAAGAGACAATCATCAATCCTAGCCACATGTTTTCTATTCATGTAGAGAGAAATTACTATACAAAGATGAATAGAAACCCTTTGTATTCCCATACTCAAAATCATGATGAAAACTAAATGCGGAAGCGTACCTGGATTAGCCATAATGGAATGATGATGAAAGGTTGATAAAAAGATTGGTTTTATGATCTTCCAAATGTAGAGAACCCTTTTCTTCTCTTTCTCTGAATTTTTTCTCTTCTGACGGGATAAAAAGAAAAGCGAAACTGTACGCATTGCTCTCTACAAATGGGGACCATAACCTCTTATATTGGTAATTGTCATCAGTTACCCCAAATTTGATAATTATAATTTGGCCCCTCATCAAATTATAATATCACTAATGGTATCTACACAATTAGCCTTTCATGACATATATGCCCTTAGCCATAATTTTATATTGATTATACCAGTTTAATATTTTGGCTAATAAAATAATGGCCTTAACTCATTCAATTATGTGATATATATATATATGTATGACCCAAAATTGTTAACAATCTCCCACTGGTCACAAATATATATATATATATATATATCCTTACAATCTTTATGAATGTGTTAGACTTTATGAGCTCAAAATTTGCCATTACCTACCTTGAGCATATTCCAAAAATCTTGTCCATTGATTACATCTATACATAGAACCAAAGTAGTTTTCATTGTATCAATCACAACTAAACTCATCAATGATCACTAATGTTGATAGAATCAAATGACATAGATTCATCATGAAATGTGTAGCATGAAAATTACGTGAAGGTGGCCTGTACATGTCTATTTTCAACTGGTCCTACTTTATGTTGGATCAAGTGGCCTCGGAATAATTAAGAAGGGGGGGTTGAATTAATTATTAATGTGCCTTAACTAATTAAAATCTTATCCTTCTTAATGTTACTAGATTCAATTAGGCTTTACTACTAAGTTATGTAATTTAAACAAAAGTAAAGCGTAAAAGAAAAGTACACAGCGGAAATTAAAGAGTTTTGGGAAGAAGAAGACAAACACAAGAATTTTATACTAGTTCGGCAACAACCCGTGCCTACATCCAGTCCCCAAGCAACCTGCGGTTCTTGAGATTTCTTTCAACCTTGTAAAATCCTTTACAAGCCAAAAATCCACAAGGGATGTCCCCTCCCTTGTTCTCTTTGAAAACCCAAGTGGATGTACCCTCCACTTGAACTAATCCACAAGAGATGTACCCTCTCTTGTTCTCAGTATAACAATCCCCAAGTAGATGTACCCTCTACTTGTACCACAAAGGATGTACCCTCCAATGTGTTGGGACAAAGGATTCTCAGACGGTTAGTCCTTTGAATCTTTGTAAAGGGGAAACAAAAGATATCTCAGGCGGTTAGTCCTTTGAGATCTTTTGTTTAAGGGAAAGGGAAGAATAAAAAGAATTCTCAGGCGGGGTCCTTTGAATTCTCTTGGAAAGGGAGAAGGGAGACACAAAAGAATTCAGGCGGTTAGTCCTTCGTTCTTTTGGCAAAGGGAGAAGAGAATGAAAAATATGAATAGCACAAGTTTTAGAACAAAGAACTTTTCTTGGAAGAGAAAGTGTTGATCAAAAACTTTTAGAAAGATGAAGAGAAATGAATCAGAAAATTCTGTAGAAAGATATTGAAAGATTGATTGTTTGATGTTGAGAGAAGATTAAAAGATACATGATTGATATTTTTTTTGTTTCATGCCAAGGTCACATATTTATAATTTCTTGATGACTCAAGTCAAAACTTGTAACTCTTGGCAATTTCTTTAAAACTAATTACTTAAAAAGTTATGACTTTTGAAAGAATCTTCAGAAACAAGTCACTTGAAGAATTATGACTTTTGGAAATGAATTTTTCGAAAACAGTCACTGGTAATCGATTACCATTAAGGTGTAATCGATTACACATCAACAGATGTGACTCTTCATTTTGAATTTTTAAAATCTTAACATTTTAAAACACTGGTAATCGATTACTACCTTCTGGTAATCGATTACCAGAGAGTAAATCTCTTTGGTAATGATTTTGTGAAAACTTCTTGTGCTACTCAATGTTTTGAAAAACTTTTTAATACTTATCTTGATTGAGTCTTCTCTTGAGTCTTGAATTTTGATCTTGATTATTCTTTAATCTTGAATCTTAAATCTTGAATCTTGAATCTTGAAACTTTGCTTAACTCTTGATTCTTTGGCATCATCAAAATAACCTTGGAAGACATTGCTTCCACACTTTACCTCAATGAGATCATTTAATAACCTTAATGTACAAAGTGTAATAACTGAATAATAAATCATATATATATAACCAAATATATCCAAAAGTCAATGTATGCATACATAAAATCTAACATAGAACATAAAATACATAAAAGTGACTAACTCCCACAAAACCAAAGATTCCTCGAACTGTAAAACACCCATGTGAGCAACATGCTCATGAAAAACCTTGGGTGGAAGGTCCTTAGTAAGAGGATCTGCTACCATGGAGTTTTTCCCTAAGTGTTCTACGGAAATTTGTCCACTCTGTACCCTTTCCTTAATAACTAGGAACTTGATGTCAATATGCTTCAACTTGGTCGAGCTCCTATTGTTGTTAGAATACAATACAACTGATTTATTGTCACAAAATAACATAAGTGGTCTTTCAATTCCTTCCACAATTTGCAGCCCCGTGACAAAATTTCTCATCCATATTCCATGATTTGATGCCTCATAACATGCCACAAATTTTGTTGTCATAGTGGATGAAGTAGTAAGGGTTTGCTTGGCACTGCGCCAAGAAACCACACCACTAGCTAACATGATAATGTAACCTAAAGTGGATCTCAAATTATCTAGGCATCCTACAAAATCTGAGTCAAAATACCTAGTGATCTCCAACTAATCTGACCTCTTGTATGTGAGCATATAATACTTTGTTCTCTTCAAATACCTCATAACTCTTTTGGCTGCTTTCCAATGATCCATTCCTAGATTGCTTAAATATCTGCCTAATACCCCAATTATGTATGCTATATCTGGACGCGTACATACTTGGGCATACATTAAACTCCCTATAGCTGATGCAAAGGGAATCTTCTGTAATTCCTGAATTTCCAAATTTCCTTTTAGGCACTATTTGAGACTAAACTTGTCTCCCTTAGCAACTGGAGTATCCCCGGATTTACATTCCTACATGCCAAACCTTTTAAGTACCTTTTCGATATATCTCCTTTGTCATAATCCTATAATGCCCCGAGATTGATCTCGGTGTAACTGAATTCCTAATACAATAGAGGCATCACCAAGATCTTTCATTTCGAAATTTCTTGATAGAAATATCTTGGTTTCGTCCAACATTCCTATATCATTAGTGACAAGCAGTATGTCATCAACATATAAGACCAGGAAAATGTACTTGCTCCCACTGAATTTGTGATACACACAATCCTCAACAAGATTCATCTTGAAACCAAATGAGATAATTACTTGATGAAATTTGTGGTACCATTGACGAGATGTCAATTTTAGCCAATAAATGGATTTTGTTAGTTTGCAAACCATATTCTTTGGGTCACCTGACACAAAGTTTTCTGGTTGCACCATATAAATTGTCTCATCAATGTTGCCCTTGAGAAATGTCGTCTTGACATCCATTTGATGAAGCTCCAAATCATAATGTGCAATAAGAGTCGTGATTGTCCTAAAAGAGTCTTTCGATGATACCAGAGAGAAAGTCTCTTTAAAGTCAATCCCTTCCTTTTGGGTATAGCCTTTTGCCACAAGACGAGCCCTATACCTCTCCATATTACCCTTGGAATCCCGCTTGGTCTTAAATATCCATTTGCAACAAATGTGATGCAATCCTACCCTGCAAGGGAGTTGGATAGAAGACTCCAAGTAGATTGGGCCAGAGATGCAAGAGAAGGTCCTAAGGTTCTCATGAGCCTTAGGGTAGATTTCGAGCCCATGGGCTAAGTATGAGCCCACTTATCTTTGTACATATTAGATTAAGGTTTCATTATTTTTGGGCCTTGTATTTAGGGCTCCATAATGTAGGTAGGGTACCCTAGAAATGTAGAATTTTTCAGCCCTTGTATTTTAGGGCACCTAGACTAGTTTTTGTATTAAGGGTAGTTTTGTAATTTCACATGCATTAAGTGAATATTTGATGTGTGTGTTGGAAAATAAATTTAATTGAATTGGGAGAAGCCCAATCCAATTAAATTTTAGAGGGAGAGGTGAGCATTTTCTTGCTACACCCCATTGCCACATCATATAGTCACACTTTGTGCATGTCCTTCATGCTTTACATGCCTCAGGACACCTAAGCACACTTAGTGGAGAATCTTAGACTTGATCTTGGATTAGTAAGATGAACCATAACAAAAATTCACTTATCATAATTAGTGAAATTTTGGCTCCACAAATTCAATTTCAAATCCAAGTGAAATTTGAATAGAAATTCAAATTTCCCTCCAATTTTGTGTGGTACTTAGGCTATAAATAGAGGTCATGTGTGTGCATTTTTTTCTACTTTGATCATTTGAGAATTACACTTCAAAGTTCAGACATCTTTTGAGGCACAAAATTTTGTGCTCCCTCTCTCCTTCTCCCTCCATTCTTCTTCTCCTACCTTCAAGCTCTTATCCATGGCTTCCTATGGTGGTGAGCTTCTTCTTGACTCATCTTCTCCTTGAAGTGGCATCTCCAATCATCTTTCTCCTTCTCCATTCCTCTACCATTGAAATTCAAGAAGCAAAGTGATGCAATCCTACCCCCCAAGGGCATTGGATAGAAAACTCCAAGAAGATTGGGCCAGAGATGCAAGAGAAGGCCTTAGGTTCTCATGAGCCTTAGGGTAGATTTCGGGCACATGTGTTAAGTATGAGCCCACTTATCTTTATACATATTATATTAAGGTTTCATTATTTTTGGGCCTTGTATTTAGGGCTCCATAATGTAGGTAGGGTGCCCTAAAAATGCAGGATTTTTCAGTCCTTGTATTTTAGGGCACCTAGACTAGTTTTTGTATTAGGGGTAGTTTTGTAATTTCACATGCCTTAAGTGAATATTTGATGTGTGTTGGGAAATAAATTTAATTGAATTGGTAGAAGTCCAATCCAATTAAATTTTAGAGGGGGAGGTGAGCATTTGCTTGCTACAACCCAATGCCATATCATATAGTCACACTTTGTGCATGTGCTTCATGCTTTACATGCCTCATAACACATAAGCACACTTAGTGGAGAATCTTGGACTTGATCTTGGATTAGTGGGCTGAACCATAGATAAAATTCACTAATCACAAATAGAGGTCATGTGTGTGCATTTTTTCAACTTTTATCATTTGATAATTAAACTTCAAAAGTTTAGACTTCTTTAGAGGCATTTAATTTCATGCTCTTCTCTTCCTCTCGCTTCATTCATCTTCTTCTACCTTCAAGCTCTTATTCATGGCTTCCTATGGTGGTGAGCTTCTTCTAGACTCATCTTCTACTTGAAGTGGCATCTCCATTCATCTTTCTCCTTCTCCATTCCATTGCATTCAGACCTCAAGAAGCAAAGGAATCTATTGATGAAGAAGATCCAAGGCCTACAAGCTCCATATGGAGCTACATCATGTGGTATCAAGAGCATCTTCGTCTATGTGATGTTCTTTTGCTTCCTCTATCTTTTTGTTTGGTCCATTCACTTTAATTACTTGTTCTTCATCTTATTCTCCCTGTATATCCTCCATTTTCTTGTGGTTTTTTTCTTTTTAGAGTAGATTAAAAAAATAAACCGATTAAATCTTAGATCAACACTTGTTCTTGTATTTCTATGGTCCAAATTTTATAGATCTACTCTTGAATCATGTTTTTGTGTTGATTTTAGGTCCTATCATTTTTCAGTCATAATCTTCTTGTGCTAAACCTTTAGATCTAAATTTTCTTCCAAAATATTGATTAGAAAAAAAACACAAAAACCTAAGTGTAAATCACTTAATCCATGTTGTCTTAGAGTCATGCTTAGTCATAATAATTGTCACATTATGTTCTAAGTTTATGTTGAATTTTGATTTTGTTGATTGAATTTTAGATACATTTGTTCATGTATTCTTTTAATTCTTAGCCTATCTTTTTTAATTTTGATTCTAATTCATGCATGTTATTTAGTTCATAACATGTTGTAAATCAATTCCTAGAAGTAGTCTTGTTGTTGAACTTTGTTTTGTTTTCTAAGTTTCCAATATGATGCGTATGAAGAAATTGAGTTGTGGTGCTGAGTTGTGGCTGGATTTGTGAATCAAAATAAGTCTTAAACTCTCTTGACTTGTGTTATTCAAGACATTTTAACATAAGCAAACACAAATTGTAATTATTCAAGCCTTAAGCAACATAAACACTATTCTTAATTTCTAGGTTGAAATCGTTGGTGCTGGCAGCTTGAACATACAAACTTGTAAAAATTACTGAGAATTGGTCACTGCGAATTTTGAGCTCAAATATTTACTGAATTTTCTAGACATCTGGAAACAAATTATGAAAAAAAGAAAAAAGTGATTTGGACAAAAGGAAAAAATAATAAAAATTACACAAGTTGGCAGGAAAATCAGTGTCCAAAAAAGAAAAAAAAAAGTGAAAGGGACGTGTGCTTGTTGTTTTGGCTCAAAATTTGTTCTATAATTGGTGCCTATTTTATGTCAATCTTAGTTTTGATATTTCAATTCAAAATTAGTGTGAAAAAAAGTGCCAAAACTAGAGGTTTCTTAAGTCTCTTTTGTTGTTTTTTTTTTTACTCTACTCTAGAGCCATTCTTAGTTTCTCTTTGAGTCCTAGCTTGCTTTTATGTTCTTTTCATTGCTTTAATTGTTGAATAATTCTTGAAAATTTTTCTTGTTAAAACTCTATTGGTTTAGCTTTCATTTCATTTTTTGCTCTTTGGTTATGGCTTGTCTCTTTGTTTCCTTGTTTGTGAGTTGCCTTATAGGGAATTGGAAAGGAGGATTGGTGTCATCCCTTGAAGAATTTGAGTCAAGAAGCAATGGGCCAACCACTATAAGAGCTATTGGACTAAGAAGCACTCCAAATTGAGTGAAACACCAAAGAGAGAATAGCCACCAAAATTGAGAACTTTTTTTTGTAATTTTGTAATTGGCAATTTGCTTTGCTTTCAAATTTTGTAACAAAAAGGCCTTTCATTGGAAGTAAGTTGGGAGCCTCCAATAGGTCACCCTACTTCCATTTGTGTGTAATAATTTTAGGCAATTTTCCCTTAGGATAGTGAGTGTTTTGTTGGAAACCTTAAATGAGGTCATCCAAACACTCTTAGGATCCGCCTAGTTTGCATTTCTTGCACTTTAATTTATTGCTTACTTTCATAGCTTATTTCCCTTACCTTCCATTATCAAACTGCCTAGATAGCTTTCCTTTTACCAATTGGTTTTTACCTTATCTTTCACACCTCTTTTAGTGTTTATTTTGGCTAGTTTCAACCATAGTTTCTTTTACCTTTTGTTTTCAAACCCCCAACAAGAAAGAACAACAACTTAGGAACCAACATGAGTCTTCATTCTTCATCTAGCGTTAATGGTGAGGGTTCTACTCCTAAGGACCCCTTGTATAAGATATTAGATGAGTTGAGATCCCTTAAGTTGTGGAAAGAAAAACAACAGAGAAAAGAAAAAGGAAAAAAAAAGAGTGGAAGAAATAAGTCAAGATGAAAGAGAGAAAATAAGAAAGGAAGAAAGAAGAAAAATAATGAAAGAAATGGAAAAAGAAAAAACATGCCTCCTATAGTAGTCATGAATTTTGCAAGAGCCTAAGTGAAGAACTTAGTGACTATTATAGAGGAAGGCATAGGTCACATCTTAGACCTCACTCCCAAAGAAGAGAAAAGGATAAAAGGCCTCAAGAGATTAACATTAGCCTCCCATATTTCCATGGAAAAGATAATGTTGAGGCCTACTTAGATTGAGAAATGAAGGTTGAACAACTCTTTGCTTGCCATCATATTAGCAAAGAGAGAAAAGTTCCATTGGCTACCCTTAGCTTTCAAGGGTATGCCCTCTATTGGTGGACTTCCCTTGTTAGGGAACAAAGGATTCATGGGGATCCTCCAGTAGAGTATTGGAATGATCTTAAGAGTGCCCTTAGGAAGAGGCACATTCCCTCCTACTATGAAAGGGAGCTTATGGACAAGCTCCAAAGGCTTAGACAAGGGAGTATGAGTGTTTGGTTTGTATTAGGGGTAGTTTTGTAAATTTCACATGCATTAAGTGAATATTTGATGTGTGTGTTGGAAAATAAATTTAATTGAATTGGGAGAAGCCCAATCCAATTAAATTTTAGAGGGGGAGGTAAGAATTTTCTTGCTACACCCTATTGCCACATCATATAGTCACACTTTATGCATGTCCTTCATGCTTTACATGCCTCATGACTTATAAGCACACTTAGTGGAGACTCTTGGACTTGATCTTGGATTAGTGGGCTGAACCATAGCTAAAATTCACTAATCATAATTAGTGAATTTTTGGCTCCAAAAATTTGGCTCCACAAATTCAATTTCAAATTCAAATGTAATTTAAATAGAAATTCAAATTTCCCTCCAATTTTGTGTGACACTTAGGCTATAAATAGAGGTCATGTGTGTGTATTTTTTCAACTTTTATCATTTGAGAATTAAACTTCAAAGTTCAGACTTCTTTAGAGGCACTGAATTTCATTCTCTTCTCTTACTCTCCTTTCATTCATCTTCTTCTACCTTCAAGCTCTTATCCATGGCTTCCTATGGTGGTGAGCTTCTTCTAGACTCATATTTTACTTGAAGTGGCATCTCCATTCATCTTTCTTCTTCACCATTCCGCTTCAATTAGACCTCAAGAAGCAAAGGAATCTATTGATGAAGAAGATCCAAGGCCTACAAGCTCCACATGGAGCTACATCACAAAGGACTCCATTGATGAAGAAGATTCAAAGCCTACAGGCTCCACATGGAGCTACATCACAATGGGTCTCACACCTTCTAGTAATGGGACAAGTTCCCAAACCTTGTTGTCTTGCATGGACTTATACTCCTCATTTATTGCTTCAATCCACTTTTCTGAGTTGGAATCTTGCACGGCTTGATGGAAGTTGGCTGGGTCATCTTCCATCATATCATTATTTTCCTCATGTTCCTGGAGAAATACCACATAATCATCTGGAATAGCACTTCTCCTTTCTCTTGTAGATCTCCACAAAGGTACTGGCTCATGAAGCATAGGTTCTTGAGGATCTTGAGTTTGTTCTTCATGAATGACCAAATTATCTTTAGTGGGGGATTCAATAACAATATCTTGTAGAGGTTCCAAATTTGCTTTATCAAAAGCAACTGTATGAATCAATTCTGGAATTGTTACTGATTTTTCCTCTAAGACCAAGTTTTTAACCTTATTCTTCCCCCAAACTCAATATCCTAAAAGAATATGGCAATTCCCATCTCAAAAATTGTCTTTAATTTGGGATCATAAAATTTCTAGCCCCTGGATCTTTCAGAATAACCAATAAAGTAGTTGCTCATTATTCAGAAGTCCAATTTCCTTTCATTTGGCTTATAAGGCCTTGCCTCAGCTGGACATCCCTATACATGAAAATGTTTCAGACTAGGCTTTCACCCAACCCAAAGCTTATAAGGTGTTTTGGAAACTACCTTGGTTGGCACTCTATTTAGAATATAAATTGCAGTCTTTAGTGCCTCTCCCCAGAGTGACTCTAGTAAGTTAGAATGACAAATCATGCTTCTTACCATATCTTTAAGAGTTCTGTTTTGTCTTTCAGCCACACCATTCATGCTAGGTGACCCCGACATGGTGTACTGTAGGATGATTCCACATTCCTCTAGGTACCTGGCAAAAGGCCCCGGACGTTGTTCACCTGAACCATCATATCTGCCATAGTATTCACCACCACGGTCAGATCTGACACACTTTATTCTTTTGTTGAGTTGATTTTCAACTTCAACTTTAAATGTTTTGAACACATCCAAAGATTGTGAATTTTCCTGTATAAGAAACAAGTATGCATATCTGGAGTAATCTTCTATGAATGATATAAAATATTGTTGACCATTCCACAAAGGTGTATGAAATGGTCCACAAATGTCCGTATGTATCAATTCCAAGATGTCAGTAGCCCTATATGCACTTAATTTATTGCTTTTGGTCTGTTTACCTTTAATGCATTCAACACAAGCATCAAAGCTTGTGAAATCAATGGAATCCAAGATTCCGTTTGACACAAGTCGTTCAATTCTATTCTTAGAAATGTGACCTAAGCGCTTATGCCATAATGCTCCTGAGTTTGTATTATCAATTCTACGCTTAGTACCATGCAATTTCACATTAAAGGATTCACCATAGGAAGCTACAATATCAAGTAAATATAGATTATCATTAACCAAGAGTGAACCAGTTCCAACAATATCTGAATTAAAAAGAAAACCTGAACATATTGTTTCCAAATGAACACAAATAAACCAATTTGTCCAAATAAAAAAATGAAACCAATTTTTTTCTAAATGACGGTACAACAATAGTGTCTTTCAAATCCAAATAAAAACCAGTACATAATAAAAATCTAAAGTTCCCTATAGCTTCCACTTCCACCGATTTACCATCTCCAACATAGATCCATCTTTCAGAATCAATTGGCTTCCGGTAGCTTAGGCAACCCTATATTGAAACACTGATGTTAGTAGTGGCACCAGAATCTAACCATCAAGTGTTTCTAGGTACTGAAGCTAAATTGAACTCATAACAGACCAAAGTAAGAAACATACCCTTCTTTGCACGCTAAGCATGATATTTGGTACATTTCTTCTTTACATGTCCAGGCTTACTGCAAAAGAAACATTTGTCACCTTGATTTTGTTTCTTTTGTGTTGGACCCTGTCTCAACCTACCCTTCGGCGGGAGGGCGACGTGGGGCTCACGGGTGTGTCTTCCAAGGGAGGAAGGCGCGCGGAGTCGCCACCAACGTTTATTCGAGGAAAACGTTGGAAAAACCGGAACGCGTGGTGTGGTATACGAACTTTAAGTGTGAAAGGTTCAAAGTTGTTTTTATGCACAAGGAAGGTATTAGCACCCCACACGTTCGTCACAAAAAACGTCAACCTTTAATTAAATGTGCAATATCATGATTTAAATTTTATTTTCCCTTTTTTATGTTTTTTTGTATTTTATGTTTTTTACGTTTTTTACTTTTTGTGGTCGACAAGGGTGTTTCCCTCGCTCCTACGTATTCCTCAATTGCGATGTGGAAATCAGACCTACATAGTTCTTTCAGAACTAAACGTTGGTTAAGTTGTTTTTATCTTTTTTTGCAAGATATATTTTAACCGAACAAAAGGTCATTTAAGGCGTTGGACCAATAAACAATCTTTTGATTTTGAAAGGAGAGAAACATTAAGGCGATGGACCATTAATGATCTCTTGGTTTTTTGAAAGTAGAGAAACATTAAGGCGTTCGACCATTAATGATCTCTTGGTTTTTGAAAGGAGAAACACATTAAGGCGTTGGACTACTAACGATCTCTTGGTTTTTGAAAGGACAGAAACATTAAGGCGTTGGACCATTAATGATCTCTTGGGGTGGTCGACAAAAGCGGGGCTTTTGCTCCTACGTATCCTCAATTACGATGAGGAAATCATACCTACGTAGTTCTTGCAAAAGCGGTAAAGTTATGTGTTGATTTTATGCCTTTGAACGGTCCATGTTAATCGATAAAAGCAAAGAAGACCGTTTAAGGCGTTGGACCTTAAAATGGTTTTTAGTGATTTTTGCGGACAAAGTTGTTGTATCAAGTGGCCTCGGAATAATTAAAAAGGGGGGTTGAATTAATTATTAATGTACCTTGACTAATTAAAACTTATCCTTCTTAATGTTACTAGATTTAATTAGGCTTTTACTACCAAGTTAAGAAAGTAAAGAACAGTAATTGAAACTTAACCAAAAGCAAAAGCGATAATTAAAAGTGCACAACGGAAATTAAAAGTGTAGGGAAGAAGAAAACAAACACAAGAATTTTATACTGGTTCGGCAGCAACCCGTGTCTACATCCAGTCCCCAAGCAACCTGTGGTCCTTGAGATTTCTTTCAACCTTGTAAAAACCTTTACAAGCAAAGATCCACAAGGGATGTACCCTTCCTTGTTCTCTTTGAACAACCAAGTGGATGTACCCTCCACCTGAATTGATCCACAAGAGATGTACCCTCTCTTGTTCTCAGTTACAACAACCCAAGTAGATGTACCCTCTACTTGTACCACAAAGGATGTACCCTCCAATGTGTTAAGACAAAGGATCCTCAGGTGGTTAGTCCTTTGAATCTTTGTAAGGAGAAACAAAAGATATCACAGGTTGTTAGTCCTTTGAAATCTTTTGTTTAAGGGAAGGGGAAGAATCAAAAGAATTCTCAGACTGAGTCCTTTTGAATTCTCTTGGAAAGGGAGAAGGGAGACACAAAAGAATTCAGGCGGTTAGTCCTTCATTTATTTGGAAAAGGGAGAAGAGAGACACAAAAAGAATTCAGGCGATTAGTCCTTGTTGAATTCTTTTTGGCAAAGAGAGAAGAGAATGAAAAGATATAGCACATTTTTGTTTTCTGCAGAATTTTCACTTGCAGAAGAACAAGGTTTGGAAAACAAAAATCTTAGAAAGCTTTTTAGCAAATGAAGAAGAAGAAAGATGAGAAGCAAAGGTTTCAAGATTTCTCAAAAGTTGTTCAAGAAGTTCTAAAAAGTTGTTAAAATGCAAGTCAATGTCTTGCTTTTATAGACTCTTCATGTCTGGTCAAGAAAACCATTGGAAGAGTTATAACCTTGAGAAAATCTTGAGAAAACCATTGGAAGAGTTACATCTCTTGACTTTTTATTCAAAACTTGTCACTGGTAATCGATTACCATAACCATGTAATCGATTACACAAAGCATTTTATGAAAAGATGTGACTCTTCACAATTGAATTTGAATTTCAACGTTCAGATACACTGGTAATCGATTGCCAATATATTGTAATCGATTATACCATTTAAAATCATTTGGAACGTTGCAAATTCAGTTAAAACTTTTTGAAATCGATTACAGGAAACTGGTAATCGATTACCAAAGAGTAAATACTCTGGTACCTTAGAAAAAATTTGGGAAAACTTTTCTTGTAAAACAAAACTGTGCTATGTTTGGTTTTTGAAAAATCTTTTTCAATACTTCCCTTGTTAAGTCCTGACTTGTTGCTTCTTGGTTTCTTCTCTTGAATCTTGAATTCATCTTCTCTTGAATCTTGATTCTTCTTGGTTTCTTGACATCATTCTTTTTGGCTTTTTGTCATCATCAAAACTACTTGATTCATCATCATGAAGCTTGCTTCTACAAAAGCTTGATTTATGAGTTGATTTTAGCCTTAATTTCACTTTGGTTATTAGTTAATTCATTCAAGGAAACTTTCAAAGAAAAATGTCCGATTGATTTTTTTGTTTATTTTATTATTTTTTTCCAAGATATTTTGATTATTTATTATTATTTTTCTTTTTTTGGTTTAACTGAGGTTATAGTGTGAACGACCGATTAGATTTTGTTTTAACAGTGATTAAATGAGATTACAACGCAAATGATCAGTTGAAATTCATTTTATCATTTATTAGGCGAGATAACGGCTTAAACTTTCGGTTAAAGCTCATTAAAAACGAAAGAAAAGAAAATCGAAAGTGAACGAAAAGAAAACCGGCTTGGATTTTCTTCACAGAAACACGTTTTCTCACCCAAAACAGCTGAAATGCATAGCATAGGGGTCAGGGACCCTTTGGAACAACCTCCCTTGGCCGATTTATAGAAAAAATGGGGAAGAGGTTGCCGCCCTGCTCACCCAGGCGAGCTAGGTTGCTTCCACTTTAAGCAAGGAAATGCCCAAAATCTTCTAGAGGGGCCCAGATTTTAAAATCACTATTTACACCCCCAGCTATATAAGTTCACCTCCCATTTTTTGTGTTTTTTGGCTGTTTTCCTTTCGAAACCTCATGGAACTTTACAGATTCCATGGTGATGGGTGTTATGCCTTCCGAAGAGATCATCAACTGTCCCCGAATGAAATTAGGGTGTAACAGTCTATTTACACCCCCCACTTTACTAAATACACTCCCGTTTTTGTGTTCTTGGCCGGTTTCTCTCCGAAACATCTCGGAAGTTTACGGATTCCATGGCGATGGATGTTAAACATTTTGAAGTGGTCAAATGAAAGTCGCATGCCGACAAACAATGGTCCCCGGACGAAATTAGGGTATGACAATTGCCCCTCTTTACTTATCTTTTACTGGAGATAAAAGGGAAGTAAAGATAAGACACTAATTTTGTTCGAGCTGAATCTTTACCCGACTGGCCACTAGCACAAATCCAAGCAGTAAAACCCGTGAAGGCATGAAGACATTGAAATTCCTTCTTTTCTCGTTAAATTCATTTTCATTTTCATTTTCACTCTTTTTTTTAAGCGTACAAACAAAGGACGTCGAGTCCTATGAAGCACAGGGGAAAAAGATATTGAAGTTTTTGAGGTGAAGACATTGTCATCTTCGAAATGCAAATGAAGACATTGTCTCCTTTGAAGGCATGCAATGACTGAAGACATTTTTGTCTTCGAAATGTGTGCAGATTACCGTATAGGGCGTCTCCGCATGCTACCTGACTTGTCACAGGTCGGGGTAGCATAAATGTGTGTACGGATAACCCTTTGGTGTCTCCGCATGTCACCCGATTCTAACAGGTTGGAGTAACAGATTTGTGTGTGCATGCGGATAACCCTTGGGTATCTCCGCACGCTACTTGACTTCTCATAGGTCGGGGTAGCAGAACTACGTGTGTACGGATAACCGCTGGGTATCTCCGCATGCTATCGGACCCTTGAGTCTGAAGGATAGCAAATGAGACTTTTTCACAGTCTCGGCCGGAAGACGTTGACATCTCTGGGAAAAGTGAAGATGACAACGTTAGTCTTTGCATGAAAACGGTCTCACTTGCCTCTAGTTGAAAAAAGGTGCAAATAACCGTAAGGTATCTCTGCATGTCATCAGACTCACCGTCTCTGGATGAAAAAGGTTCAGATGATGACGTTAGTCTCTACGTATCAACGGGCTCGCTTGCCTCTGGCTAATAAAAGGTGCGGATAATCATAAGGTATCTTCGCATGACATCAGACAAGTCGTCTCTGAATGACAAAGGTGCAGATGAAAATGTTAGTCTCTGCGTGTCAACGAGCTCACTTGCCTCTGGTTGACAAAAGGTGCGAATAACCATAAGGTATCTACTTACGTCATCGGACTCGCTGTCTCTGGATGACAAAGGTGCAGATGACGACGTTAGTCTCTGCGTGTCAACGGGCTCGCTTGCCTCTGGTTTCAAAAGGTGTGGATAACCATAAGGTATCTCCGTATGTCATCAAACTCACCGTCTCTGGATGACAAAGGTGCGGATGATGACGTTAGTCTCAGCGTGTCAGTGGGCTTGCTTGCCTCTGGTTGAAATAAGGTGCAGATAACCATAAGGTATCTCTGCATGTCAACGAACTCACCGTCTCTGGATGACAAAGGTGCATATGACGACGTTAGTCTCTGCGTGTCGACAGGCTCGCTTGCCTCTATTTAACAAAAGGTGCGGATAACCATAAGGTATCTCCACATGTAATCAGACTCGCTGTCTCTGGATGACAAAGGTGCAGATGACGACGTTAGTCTCTCCGTGTCCACGGGCTCGCTTGCCTCTGGTTAACAAAAGGTGTGGATAACCATAAGGTATCTTCGTATGTCATCGGACTCACCGTCTCTGGATGAAAAAGGTGCGGATGCTGACGTTAGCCTCAGAATGTCAGTGGGCTCGCTTGCCTCTGGTTGAAAAAAGGTGCAGATAACCATAAGGTATCTCCGCATGTCATCGAACTCACTGTCTCTAGATGACAAAGGTGTAGATGACGACGTTAGTCTCTGCGTGTCAACGGGCTCACTTGGCTCTGGTTGACAAAAGGTGCGGATAACCATAAGGTATCTCCGCATGTCATCGGACTCACCGTCTTTGGATGACAAAGGTGCAGATGACGACGTTAGTCTTTGCGTGCCAACGGGTTCGCTTGCCTCAAGATGACAAAAGGTGCGGATAACCATAAGGTATCTCTGTATGTCATCGGACTCGCCGTCTCTGGATGACAAAGGTGCGGATGACGAGGTTAGTCTCTGCGTGTGAATGGGCTCGCTCGCCTCTGGCAGACAAAAGGTGCGGATAACCATAAGGTATCCCCGCATGTCATCTGATTCATCGTCTCTTGATGACAAAGATGCAGATGACGATGTTAGTCTATGTGTGTCAACGGGCTCACTCGCCTCTGGTTGACAAAAGGTGCGGATAACCGTAAGGTATCTACTTATGTCATCGGACTCGCCGTCTCTGGATGACAAAGGTGCAGATGACGACGTTAGTCTCTGCGTGTCAATGGGCTCGCTTGCCTCTGGTTGACAAAAGGTGTGGAGAATCATAATGTATCTTCGCATGTCATTGGACTAGTCGTCTCTGGATGACAAAGGTGCAAATGATGACGTTAGTCTCTGCGTGTCAACGGGCTCGCTTGCATCTGGCTGACAAAAGGAGCGGATAACCTTAAGGTATCTCGGCATGTCATCGGACTCACCATCTCCAGATGACGAAGGTGCAGATGACGACGTTAGTCTTTGCGTGTCGATGGGCTCGCTTGCCTCTGTTTGACCAAAGGTGCGGATAACCATAAGGTATCTCCACATGTAATCAGACTCGCTGTCTCTGGATGAAAAAGGTGCAGATGACGACGTTAGTCTCTGCGTGTCAACGGGCTCGCTTGCCTCTGGTTTCAAAAGGTGCGGATAACCATAAGGTATCTCCGTATGTCATCAGACTCACCGTCTCTGGATGACAAAGGTGCGGATGATGACGTTAGTCTCAGCGTGTCAGTGGGCTCGCTTGCCTCTGGTTGAAATAAGGGGCAGATAACCATAAGGTATCTCTGCATGTCAACGAACTCACCATCTCTGGATGACAAAGATGCAGATGACGACGTTAGTCTCTGCGTGTCAATGGGCTCACTTGCCTCTGGTTCACAAAAGGTGCGGATAACCATAAGGTATCTCCGCATGTCATCGGACTCACCGTCTTTGGATGACAAAGGTGCAGCTGACGATGTTAGTCTCTGTGTGTCAATGGGCTCGCTTGCCTCTGGCTGACAAAAGGTGTGGATAACCATAAGGTATCTCCGCAAGTCATCCGACTCGCCGTCTCTTGATGACAAAGATGCAGATGATGATGTTAGTCTCTGCGTGTCAACGGGCTCGCTTGCCTATGGTTGACAAAAGGTGCGGATAACCATAAGGTATCTAGTTATGTCATCAGACTCGCCGTCTCTGGATGACAAAGGTGCAGATGACGATGTTAGTCTTTGCGTGTCAACGGGCTCGCTTGCCTCTGGTTGACAAAAGGTGTGGATAATCATAATGTATCTCTGCTTGTCATTAGACTAGTCGTCTCTGGATGACAAAGGTGCAAATGATGATGTTAGTATCTGCGTGTCAACGGCCTCGCTTGCATCTGGCTGACAAAAGGTGCGGATAACCTTTAGGTATCTCCGCGTGTCATCGGACTCACCGTCTATGGATTACGAAGGTGCAGATGATGATGTTAGTCTCTGCGTGTCGACGGGCTCGTTTGCCTCTATTTGACAAAAGGTGTGGATAACCATAAGGTATCTCCACATGTAATCAGACTCGCTGTCTTTGGATGACAAAGGTGCAGATGACGACGTTAGTCTCTGCGTGTCAACGGACTCGCTTGCCTCTGGTTTACAAAAGGTGTGGATAACCATAAGGTATCTCCGTATGTTATCAGACTCGTCGTCTCTGGATGACAAAGGTGCGTATGATGACGTTAGTCTCAGCGTGTCAGTGGGATCGCTTGCCTCTGGTTGAAAAAAGGTGCAGATAACCATAAGGAATCTCTGCATGTCATCGAACTCACCGTCTTTGGATGACAAATGTGCAGATGACGACGTTAGTATCTGCGTGTCAACGGGCTCACTTGCCTCTGGTTGACAAAAGGTGCGGATAACCATAAGGTATCTCCGCATGTCATCGGACTCACCATCTTTGGATGACAAAGGTGCAGATGACGACGTTAGTCTTTGCGTGTCAACGGGCTCGCTTGCCTCAGGTTGACAAAAGGTGCGGATAACCATAATGTATCTCCGCATGTCATTGGACTCGTCGTCTCTGGATGACAAAGGTGCAGATGACGAGGTTAGTCTCTGCGTGTCAATGGGTTCGCTTGCCTCTGGCTGACAAATGGTGCGGATAACCATAAGGTATCTCCACATGTCATCCGACTGGCCGTTTCTTGATGACAAAGATGCAGATGACGATGTTAGTCTCTGCGTGTCAACGAGCTCGCTTGCCTCTGGTTGACAAAAGGTGCGGATAACCATAAGGTATCTACTTATGTCATCAGACTCGCCGTCTCTGGATGAGAAAGGTGCAGATGACGACATTAGTCTCTGCGTGTCAACGGGCTCGCTTGCCTCTGGTTGACAAAAGGTGTGGATAATCATAATGTATCTCTGCATGTCATCGGACTAGTCGTCTCTGGATGACAAAGGTGCAAATGATGACGTTAGTATCTGCGTGTCAACGGGCTCGCTTGCCTCTGGCTGACAAAAGGTGTGGATAACCTTTTGGTATCTCCGCATGTCATCGGACTCACCGTCTATGGATTACGAAGGTGCAGATGACGATGTTAGTCTCTGCGTGTGATGTGTCATTATTTTCTCCAATTTCTTAACCCTTTTTTCACCATTTTAATCACTAATTAGCCTTAATTGTCAAATTAATTATACAGTTTTATCATTTGAGCCTTTTTGATAATTTTGTGTTTTTAATTTAATTTCAGGATTATTATAAGCAATTGGGCTTGAATCCGGAATTGGGCTTGGACTTGAAGAGAGCAGACAATTTTATCAAATCTTATCTTATCTAGATTTTATCTAATCTAGATATTATTTCATCTAGATCTTATCTTATCTTATCTTATCTAGATTTTATTTCATCTAGATTTTATTTTATCAAATCTTATCTTATCTTGTCTAAATTTTATTTTATTCATGGGCTTGGACTTAAAACAGATTTGTAAGCTTTGGGGCTGAAAATATATAACAGCACCAAGGCTCTAGTTTGAGGCTCTCTCTCTCTTTTTTTGTTTTAGTTTTAGAGGCTATTCTCAATTCGTTTTAGTCTCTTTTTCATTTTGGAAGAGTAATTCTAGTTTTCTTCGTTTTCAACTGATTAATGGAAGGCTAAGTCTCCAGCGTTGTTTTCTCTTGAGGATCAAGCACAACTCTCTTTGAGGTTCTATTATTACTATTAAATTCTGATCAGTTTTTCCTCTTCACCAATTACTCTGTATTTGTTGCTATTAATCCATGCATGCTTAGTGCTTGACTAATTGTCTCTGTGCTTAATTTACATCCATGTTTAATGATCGTTCATGATTAATTGGTGTATGTGTTGCTTAATCACATAATAAATGCCTTATGTTAATTTCGCTTAGTAATTTAATTTAGGGTTGGATTAAGTGGTTGAACTGATAAAGGATAAATTCTCGCAACCTAGGATAAGAGACTTGCTTGTGAATCAAGGGGAAGCAACGTGTTTTAATTCTAATATTTTCTAATTCAATTTTACTCGTTGTTTAATTTACAAAAACAAACAACCCCCCCCCCCCCAATTCGTTACTGTTTTATTACTATCTGTTATGAACGTTTGGTTGACCATTGCTTGTTGGGAGACGACCTATGATCACTTCCTAGATACTGCATTTTTAATGTTTATTTGATTCGGGTACGGCCTCGATCAAATTTGGCACCGTTGCTGGGGAGCAGTGGTCCAAAGGTTCATAATAGCTAGTGATTTGTGTTTTATGTTTAGTTGTTTTACGTTTACTTCTTTTGTTTAGTGTGTTTGTGTCGTGTTAGTGTGGTATTAGTATGTTGTGTTAGTGCGTTGTTCTGTTTTATTTGATGTCCTGTTTTGCAAATTTAGTAGTACCCCTTGTTCAGCGTTTCTCCTGTTTCAGTTTTATGTTTTGCTGTGAATAGTGTTTAGCAACGGAATTAGAGACTGATTTTGTGTTACTGTTCACACAGCATTACATTAGCGACTGAATTAGCGACGGCTGTTTACAATTTAATTGGCGATTTTTGTTTTGATGGTTAGGTTTGTTATTTTAGGCTGAATTTTTGTGTGGTAGGTTCTTTTGATTCATATTTTGTGTGAAAAATACCAGGAACACTTGGTGTGGCTGGATTTGAGAGATTCAAAAAAATTTGAGAACTTGTGTTTAGCAAAACTTCAAACGGCCATAACTTTTACTCCAGGTATCAGAATAACTATTATTATATATGCATTTGGGGTAGAAAATAATTTCTCATATTTCGGAAACCTTTTGAAGCCAGTTAAGGACTCCTAAACTCCAAAAATCAGCCGTTTACTAAGTTTTTTTTTGTTTTTTTTAAGTATTATTGTCCTATTTTTCTAAACTTTGCTTAGGTAGTTTTCATAGTTAGACTTTGAATTTTTGTTTGAAATTTTTTGTGCTATCTTTCCATGACTTTAGGGTGTTCCTCACAAAATTTCAGCTCATTTTGATATCGTTTGAGTATAGCTGTAGTTTTACCCCCTTGTTAGGTGCTTGTTGAGAAACACATTATTTGCTGCATATAGTGCATGACTAGGGGCAATCCAAGTGATTTACAACCCTTTGATACTGAAATAGATAGAACCTTTCATAGATTAGTTAGACATAGTGTGCATCCTAGTCATTCTGTGCATTCTGAGCATTCTGTTGAGGGTGATTCTGATTTTGAACATTCTACTACTAATTTTTATACTGAGAACATGGCTCAACCTCCACCTCATGAGAGGACTCTTAGGGAGATAGCTGCACCTGATTTCACTTATGAAAGCTTGTGCATTCAATATCCTGATGAGGGTGTTCCTTATGTTCTCAAGACTGGACTAATACATTTGCTGCCCAAGTTTCATGGTCTTGTAGGTGAAGATCCTCATAAGCATCTTAAGGAGTTCCATATTATTTGTTCCACCATAAAGCTCCCAGATGTCCAAGAAGATCATATCTACCTTGCTTCCAGGTCCATTTTCAGCTGGGATGACCTTAAGAGGGTGTTCTTGGAGAAATTCTTCCCTGAATCTAGGACCACTGCCATCAGAAAGGACATTTCAGGCATCAGGCAACTTAGTGGAGAAAACTTGTATGAGTACTGGGAAAGATTCAAGAAATTGTGTGCAAGCAGCCCTCACCACCAGATTTTTTAGCAACTTCTTCTTCAATATTTCTATGAGGGACTTAGCAACATGGAGAGGAGTATGATTGATGCTTCCAATGGTAGAGCTCTTGGTGATATGACCCCTGCTGAGGCTAGGAATTTGATTGAGAAGATGGCTTCCAACTCCCAACAATTCAGTGCAAGAAATGATGCTATTGTCCTTAGAAGAGTCCATGAGATGGCCACAGATTCATCTTCATCTACTAAAAATAAAAAGCTTGAAGGAAACCTTGATGCCTTGGTCAACCAAGTAACTCAGCTTGCCATGAATCAGAAATCTACACCTGTTGCAAGAGTCTGTGGTCTATGTTCTTCTACAGATCACCATACAGATCTTTGTCCTTCTTTGCAGCAATCTGGAGTTAATGAACAACCTGAAGCTTATGCTGCAAACATTTATAATAGACCCCCTCAGCAGCAAAACCAACAACAGCAGAACAATTATGATCTTTCAAGCAACATATACAATCCAGGTTGGAGGAATCATCCAAATCTGAGATGGACAAGTCCTCCACAACAACAACAGCCTGTCCCTCTTTTTCAGAATGTTGTTGGTCCAAGCAAGCCATATGTTCCTCCTCCAGTGCAGCAACAACAACAACAACAACAACAACAAAGACAACAAGCAATTGAGGCCCCTCCTCAACCTTCCTTAGAAGAGTTAGTGAGACAAATGACCATCCAGAATATGCAATTTCAGCAAGAGACAAGAGCCTTCATTCAGAGTCTGACAAATCAGATGGGGCAGATCGTTACTCAGATGAATCAAGCTCAGTCCCAAAATTCTGACAAATTGCCTTCACAAACTGTGCAGAATCCGAAAAATGTGAGTGCCATCACCTTGAGGTCTGGCAACCAAATTCAAGTGCCTCCACCAGTAGCAGCACCTACACCTGAACCTGTCAAGCTTCATTCTACACTTGAAAAAGAGGATGAGATAGCTGCACAAAAGAGAAAGCTTGCTAACAAAAATTTTCATGCAGGTGGACCTTCTTCTAGTAATTCTGACTTACAGCAGCTTCCTATCCCTATTCCATTCCCACCTAAAGCAATTCCAAACAAAAAAAATGGAAGAAGCGGAAAAGGAGATCTTGGAGACCTTCAGGAAAGTAGAGGTGAACATACCTCTGCTAGATGCCATCAAGCAGATTCCAAGATATGCCAAGTTTCTAAAGGAGCTGTGCACCCACAAAAGGAAGCTCAAAGGAAATGAAAGGATTAGCATGGGTAGAAATGTGTTAGCATTGATAGGTAAATCTGTTCCTCACATTCTTGAGAAATGTAAGGACCCAGGTACTTTCTGTATACCTTGCATTATTGGGAACAGTAAATTTGAGAATGCCATGCTAGATCTAGGAGCATCAGTTAGTGTCATGCCTCTTTCCATTTTCAATTTTTTATCTCTTGGACCTTTGCAATCTACAAATGTGGTGATTCATTTGGCAAATAGAAGTGTTGCTTAGCCCACAAGTTTCATAGAGGACGTGCTGGTTCGGGTTGGTGAACTTATTTTTCCTGTTGATTTTTATGTTCTTAATATGGAAGAGGGATTTTCCCATGGTTCAGTTCCAATTATTTTAGGCAGACCATTTATGAAAACCGCCCGAACCAAGATAGATGTTTATGCTGGCACATTGTCTATGGAATTTGGTGATATTGTTGTTCATTTTAACATTCTTAATGCCATGAAGCATCCATCTGAGGATCATTCTATTTTGTGTGCTGAGATAATTGATCAGATTGTTGATAATTATATGTTTGATTTTGATTCTGTTCTTTATGGTAGGAAACATCCATTTTTATCTTATATGCATACTTGTCATTCCTTATGCATTGAATCTGAATCTGAGTTTGAATTTGATCTGGTGTCTGATTTTTATGCTGAGAATGAATCTGAATTTAAGTCTGGTTCTGATTTTCTAGGTATTGTACCTCTTGATGTTGATTTTTTAGAGTCAGAATGCACTAACCATGTTGAAGGAATTACATATACTTCTGACTTGCTTTATGAGGTACAGGCTGAGGAACCTTTTTCTTCTCCTACCATGGTTCCTCCCACTGTTCAGCCACCACCCACACCAGAGTTGAAGCCCTTACCAGCAACCCTCAAATATGCTTACTTGGAGGACAAGGAAAAATTTCCAGTGATCATCTCTGCCTCCCTTGATGTTGAGCAAGATGAGAAGTTGTTGCTAGTTCTCAAGAAGCACAAGAAAGCCATTGGATGGACTTTAGCAGATATTCCTGGTATTAGCCCATCTACTTGCATGCATAGGATACTTTTAGAGGATGGAGCTAAGCCAGTGAGGCAGCCACAACAGTGACTCAACCCCGTCATTCTAGATGTGGTGAAAAAGGAAGTGACCAAGCTCTTGCAAGCTGGAATCATCTATCCCATTTCTGACAGCCAGTGGGTGAGTCCAGTCCAAGTGGTTCCTAAGAAGACAGGCCTCACAATGATCAAGAATGAAAAGGATGAGCTTATTCCCACAAGAGTGCAGAATAGCTAGCGAGTCTGCATTGATTATAGGAGGCTGAACCAGGTAACCAGAAAAGATCATTTTCCCCTGCCATTCATTGATCAAATGCTTAAGCGCTTGGCAGGTAAGTCTCATTACTGTTTTCTTGATGGTTTTTCTGGTTATCTACAAATTCATATTGCTCATGAGGATCAAGAAAATACCACATTCACCTGTCCCTTTGGCACTTTTGCCTATAGGAGGATGCCCTTTGGCCTATGCAACGCCCCTGGTACCTTCCAGCGGTGTATGCTTAGCATTTTCAGTGATTTTTTAGAGAGTTGCATAGAGGTGTTTATGGATGATTTTACTGTTTATGGATCCTCTTTTGATACATGTTTGGATAGTCTGGATAGAGTTTTTAGTAGATGCATTGAAACTAACCTTGTGCTGAATTTTGAAAAATGTCACTTCATGGTAGAACAAGATATAGTTTTAGGGCATATCATTTCCAGTAGAGGCATAGAGGTAGACCCTGCAAAAATAAATGTTATTTCAAAATTGCCTTACCCCTCTTGCATGCGAGAGGTTCGTTCTTTTCTTGGTCATGCAGGGTTTTATAGGCGCTTTATCAAGGATTTTAGCAAGGTGGCCCTTCCACTATCCAATCTGCTGCAAAAGGAGGTGGAGTTTGATTTTGATGACCGATGCAAAGAGGCCTTTGATTGCCTCAAGCGTGCGGTGACTACCACCCCTATCATTCAGGGAAACTACCGGCCCCTCACTTGGAAGCGCAAGTCTCGGTTAAGCATTAAGGGTAGAGAACCTTAAGTATTCTGAAGGCGCGGATGTGGAGCCCTCTAAAAGCGAGGACGTGCATTCATTTGAAGGCGAGGACATATAGCCCTCTGAAGGCAAGGACGTGAAGCCCTCTGAAGGTGAGGACGTGCAGTCCTCTAAAGGCAAGGATGTGTAGCACTCTGATGGCAAGGACGTGAAGCCCTCTTACGACGAGGGCGTGTAGCCCTCTAAAGGTGAGGACCTGCAGTCCTCTGAAGGCAAAGGCGTGCAGCCCTCTTATGGCGAGGGCGTGTGTAGCCCTCTAAAGGTGAGGACGTGTAGTCCTCTGAAGGCGAGGACGTGAAGCCCTCTGAAGGCGAGGACGTGCATTCCTTTGAAGGTGAGGACGTCCAATCCTTTGAAGGCAAGGGCGTGCAGCCCTCTTACAGCGAGGGCGTGTAGCCCTTTGAAGGTGAGGATGAGAAGCCCTCTGAAGGCGAGGATGTGCATTCCTCTGAAGCCGAGGATGTGAAGCCCTCTAAAGGCGAAGACGTGAAGCCCTCTGAAGGTGAGGACGTGCAGTCCTCTGAAGGCGAGGACGTGCATCCCTCTGAAGGCGAGGACGTGCAACCCTCTTGTGGAGAGGGCGTGTAGCCCTCTAAAGGCGAGGATGTGCAGTCCTCTGAAGGTGAGGACGTGAAGCCCTCTAAAGGCGAGGACGTGCAGTCCTCTGAAGGCAAGGACGTGAAGCCCTCTGAAGGCGAGGACGTGTAGCCCTCTGAAGGCGAGGAGGTGCAGTCCTCTAAAGGCGAGGGCGTGCAGCCCTTTGAAGGCGAGGACGTGAAGCCCTCTGAGGCGAGGACGTGTAATCCTCTAAAGTCGAGGACGTGTAATCCTCTAAAGTCAAGGACGTGTAGTCCTCTAAAGGCAATAGGTACTAGTACCCAAGGGTCCACCTTTATAAGAAAGCAAGAGATTGACTCATCGAGAGGGCCCCTCATCCCAAATTCAAAAGATTGGACATTAGATGTAGGAAATCTATGCAACTAACATGATTTTTAGGGATGCAGATGCATGCAACCCTTGTCTTGAAATACGGTAAATGCAGACTTCATATGCAACAATGCAATGTAATGGAAAGTTGTACAGTGTTCATGACATTCTTTCCCTATTTTGTGATTTGATTTTGATTTGATTTTTTGGAAGACACAGATTAACTATCCTTTTGAAAGAGGTGATAATTCATACAACCTCATGCTATCTTTGCAAATCTCTTCGAGAACTCCCTCAGAGCGTACGTTCTGTTTGATTTAGTCACTTGACAATTTTAGAGTGATGACAATGGAGCAGTTAAATCAATTCATTGAAATCCCAAGGTTTGTTCCCCTCTTTTTCATTTAAAAAGATCGATGGGTAAGAACTTTTGTTTTGCCCTTAGGTTTGCTTGAGGCTCATGCATGATGCCCCTCATTGCCCCAGTGTAGGGCTTTGAGGTATCAATCGTTGTCTTGTTTTTACAACCTTGTAGCAAGGAACAATGAAAGAAGCGGTTGATTCTCAAGAAACATTTGAAGGATTTTTTTAGTTTAATGGATTAAGTCAAACGACTCCTATTCTTGATAACTCACTTCTCTCTCAAAAAGACAAACTTTCAGGAAGATAAAATGAGGTCACATGAATGTCTATATTTTTACTTGAAAACATAGTCAATCAAATGCTTTTTTTTTTCTTTTTCCTTATTAAAAAACTTTTTGTTTTGATCTTTACTCGTCGTTTTACGGCACCCCCACCAACGTGCAGGACGAGTAATCTCTGATTGAACGGTCTTGGAAGTCAAAAACTTAGGAGCACAGGTCGCTTGAGCTAACAAACCAATGACTTACACTCACATTCCGGTGGAAGTTGAATAAGCAAAGATGTAATTGTGAGAGGATGAGAGAGACAAGGATGTCAAATTTATCCATATTATTTAGCATTGTAACTGTGGTTTACAATAATGGCATAAACTTGAAAATGCTAATGAGACATTAGAGACATCTAGCAACAACCTTCAAATTGCCCCATGTGTGGCATCTCTTGTGAATGGCAGGATTCACAAGCGATTCTCCTCAAATTTCATTCAGCCATCATCAATTAGACCTTGCACCTTATGCTTCAGGGTCCTACAATGCTCAATGGAATGCCCCGGGGCCCCTCCATGATAAGCATATGTTGCGTTCAAGTTGTATCCTTGGAAAAATGGAGGTTGAGGAACCTTGTCTGGGGTTACAGCAACCATTGAATTATCGAGTAGATATGGGAGCAAGTCAGCATAGGACACCGAAATTGGGGTGAATTCTACAGGCTTTTTCATTGCAAAATTTATTTCTTGGTTGGTGTTTTGGTCTGCACTTGGCATTGGATGTGCGGCCAGCAAACTTTGTGGATGATTTAGGGATGGCCTTTGTGGATGACTGGGTGGTGGGTAATGAGAAGGGCCGATATTGGCTGAGCGATGACATTGTTGGGCTGGTGGGAAGTTTGGTCATGTAGGAATGGCAGCCACAACATGGGTTCCTTCCTCACTCTCATCCTCTTCATTTGCCCCAGTTTTCTCATTCATCAAAGCAGGATGATCAAATTTGCGTCTTTTCAGACCCACTTCGATCCTTTCGTCGGTGAAGACCAAATCCGCAAAGCTTGAATGTGCGTACCCCACCATTCTTTCATAGTAAAACACTGGTAATGTGTCTACTATTATTGTGATCATCTCTTTCTCCATCATCGGAGGTGCCACTTGAGCTGCCAGGTTTCTCCACCTTTGGGCGTATTCTTTGAAAGATTCGTGCCCCTTTTTGCACATGTTCTGTAATTGCATCCTATCCGGAGCCATATCAGAATTGTATTGATACTGCCTAACGAAGGCAACCATTAGGTCCTTCCAAGAATGGACTCGGAAAGGTTCCAAGTTAGTGTACCAAGTAACAGCTACCCCAGTAAGACTTTCTTAGAAGAAATGTATCAGCAGTTCCTCATCTTTTGTGTATGCCCCCATCTTCCGACAATACATCTTTAGATGGTTCTTGGGGCAAGTAGTCCCCTTGTACTTGTCAAAGTCCGGCACCTTGAACTTGGGAGGGGTGACTGATCGAGGTCGTACCCAAATCAAATAAACATTAAAATGCAGTAACTAGGAAGTGATCCTAGGTCGTTTACCAATGAGCAATGATAAACCAAATGTTCATAATATACTAGCAGTAACAGTAACAATGGGGGGGGGGGGGGGGTTGTTTGTTGTGTGAATTAAAGAACAAGCGAACTGGAATATGAAATTAATAATAGTAAAAACGTGTTGTTACCTCTGATTCTGAAGCCATTCTCTTGTCCTATGTTATGAAGAATTTGTCCCTAACAGTTAACCACTTAATCCAACCCTATTTTAATTTACTAAGCGAAAATCAATTTAGGGCTGTCAATATGTGATTAAGCAACACATACACCAATTAACCCCTTGTTCATTAAGCATGAACGCAATTTAAGCACAGAGGCAATTAATCGAACACGAAGCGCGCACAGATTAACAGAACGCATGTGGGTTAATTGGTGACGGGAAAACTACCAGGAAGCTACATTATAAACATAACCTCGAAGAGAGTTAAGCTTCGTCCTCAGAAGGAAACAACACCAGAAATTTAGCCTTCCATAATTTCAACCAAAAACAGAAAACGCAACTGAAGCTAAAGGCGGAAATGTAAATGAAACTGGAAATAGAAATGAGAATGAAACTAAAGCAGGAACGTAAATGAAACTAAAGGCAGAAGAAGAAATAAAAACAAAATTACAATTAGAAGCAGAGAATGGAAAAGTGCATTACGTGAACAGTAACAATAAGCTCAAAAAACATCAAACCCTAAACCCTATGCTCTGAATAATAGCCTTACAGAATAGCCCCCTTTACACAAATCCCAAGGCTGCTATTTATAAGGGTCACTCAAAGTCACTAGGCCCTATTACATTATTATGGCCCAAAACGAAATAAACACTGAACAACATAAAATAAAATTGCAATCTCCTAATTAGAAATTAACTAAGGCAAGCGTTGCTTTATTTGTCCTCTTTAAGTCCACGACCAAAATCCGGATTAAGCTCAATGCTTCATTAATTCCTAAAATTAGATTAAAAACATCATATTAGCTGAATGAGCCCAAATAATAAAACTGCCTAATTAATTTGACAATTAAGACTAATCAGTAATTAAAATGGTGCAAAAAGGTTTAAGAAATAGGAGAAAATAATGGCACATCAGTGACGATATTGGGTACTAGGAACAACTCTTCTAGGTTAGCAAAGGCATAATCTCCGCCTCCTTCAATGGCCCTGAGCCTTTCCTCTAGATGATCCAACTTTTCTATTTCTGCCATAGTATGAGGGTTTTTACCCGCTGTGGAATGCAAAGGGGTGTGGTTGTGGGTGATACTGAGGGCCCTCCAAAGTGTTTTGTAGGGGTATATCACCAACTGCTTGCCCTTTAGTGGCATATCCAAGGCGAGGCTCGAAGTCGGCTAGATTGCGATGGGATATTTCATGTGTCTCCCCCATGGGTTGAGAGACATGTGCATGATCAGTTTGAGGTTGTTGGCTCTCAATGAGTATAGGAGAGGAGTTATTGATATTCTCATTGGGTGGAGCATAGTTTGGAGGCAAACCATATGGGGAGAAAACATGCTTGTTCTGGACTTGCACAAAATGGGGGCCGCCCGTATCCGAGGTTGGACGATTTATTAGGTTGAGGCCAGATGGGAGAGTCGGGTCCACCCCAGAAACAGCACTGACAGTGGCAACTGCAACCACATTGACCTCCATTATCTTCTTCATGCTCATCATGGCCTCCATCATTGTGGTCATCTGTTCTTTCATGGCCTCCATGTCGGCCTTCATCCGCTCTTGCACCTCGTCTTCTTCAGCCATTACTCCAGCTCTAGCATGCGTTCGGTAAGGGTGTCATAAAGTGTGTTCTCCCCTTTTGATAACAATGATTAAAGTTTGGTTTTAGGGAAAGAATGCAATGAGCAATGCAACCAATAAAAAGCATGGATGTATGTGAATGATGCATTGTTTGTGCTTTATTCTGACTTTCTTTGTTTTGCAGAGGAAAATGCAAGGATCATGCACGAGCAAACATGAAAACAAAAGGTATGCAGTTTGTAGAACAAAAAGTATGTTGAATGCATATGCAATGACTCATGCAAAAATGTGATGCTTGAATATGATAACTAAAAAATGCAGAAACGATATGTTCATTATGATGCCGTGAAGAGAGGCATGATGCAATCAAGGAATATGCTAGAGTGAGTTTTCTATGTATCCCTAATTGAGGAATCTAATGGAAATGATCCAAAAGTCCCTTTCTAGTGACAATTCCCAAGTGTGGTTTTATGTAACCTTACTGGCTTCTAGAGATATCATCCCCTTCGAAAAACATATTACGACAGTAGGGACTACCAGCAACAATATGTTATCAAAGAGAAAAACTCTAGATGAGGGTTCACTGTTATCAAGCAAGTCGGAGACCCAGCATGACCACAGATTCACCTCCACTCCTTATGTTCCCATGGACCCGGGTATAGGGCCCCTTTTCAACTCACCCTGTGTACAAAAAGGTGTGGATGTTGTGTGCATCAAATGAATACATATTTATCTCAAGCATACATTAAAACACGCTTACAGCATCAAAGAATTTTATACAAGAACATAAAGGAAAAGGGAAATCGATGAAAGGGAAAACACAACTTTTGCACCAAAGATTAATAGGCCTAACTCTCTAAAAACAATCCCCAGTGGAGTCGCCAACTATCGCAACCTACCCTTCGGCGGGAGGGCGAGGAGGGACTCACGGGTGCATCTTCCAAGGAAGGAAGGCGCGCGGAGTCGCCACCAACATTTATTCCAGGAAAACGTCGAAAAAACCGGAAACGTGTGATCTACGAACTTTAAGTGTGAAAGGTTCGAGAGTTGTTTTTACGCACGGGGAAGATATTAGCACCCCACGTGTCCATCACAAGGGACGGCAGCCTCTAATTAAGTGTGCAAGACATGACTTCAAAATTATGTATTCTCCTTTTTTATGTTTTTTTAGCTTTTTATGGGCCTTTTTGTATTTTTTTATCTTTTTGTGGTCGACAAGGGTATTTCCCTCACTCCTGCGTATTCCTCAATTGCGATGAGGAAATCAGACCTACGTAGTTCTTTCAGAATTAAATGTTGGTTAAGTTGTTTTTATCTTTTTTTGCAAGATATATTTTAACCGAACAAAAGTCGTTTAAGGCGATGGACCATTAAACGATCTTTTGCTTTTTGGAAAGGAGAGAAACGTTAAGGTGTTGGACCATTAACGATCTCTTGGTTTTGAAAGGAGAGAAACGTTAAGGCGTTGGACCATTAACGATCTCTTGGTTTTTGAAAGGATAGAAACATTAAGGCACTGGACCATTAACGATCTCTTGGGGTGGTCGACAAAAGTGGGGCTTTTGCTCCTACGTATCCTCAATTGCGATGAGGAAATTAGACCTACATAGTTCTTGCAAAAGCGATAAAGTTATGTGTTGATTTTATGCTTTGAATGGTCCATTTTAACCAATAAAAGCAAAGAGGACCGTTTTAAGGCGTTGGACCTTAAAACGGTTTTGAGTAACTTTTGCGGACAAAACTTGATTTGTGAGTTGATTTTAGCCTTAGTTTCACTTTGGTTATTAGTTAACTCATTCAAGGAAACTTTCAAAGAAAAACGTCTGATTGATTTTTTTGATTATTTTATTCAAAGATATTTTAATTATTTTATTATTATTTTTTCATGATATTTTGATTATTTTATTATTATTTGCCTTTTTTTATTTAACCGAGGTTACAATGTGAACAATCAGTTAAATTTTGCTTTAACAGTTATTAAACGACATTACAACACAAATGATTGGTTGAAATTCATTTTATCATTTATTAGGCGAGATAATGGCTTAAACGATCGGTTAAAGGTCGTTAAAAACGGAAGAAAAGAAAACTGAAAGTGAACGAAATGAAGATGAAAGCCAGCAAAACAAGAAATGAATTGAAAGTCTCGGATTCGAAAACTTACTGGTTGAAGAAGGAAGAATGAATGAAGAACGGACGAATGGTGAAGAACAAGGGAAAATCTTCACATATTGGCTCACGGAAATGTCTCGGAAGCGTTACGGAAGCACCTCGGCTTGGATTTTCTTCACGGAAACACGTTTTTTCACCCCAAAACAGCTTAAATGCATAGCATAGGGGTCAGGGATCCTTTGGAACAGCCCCCCTCGGCCTATTTATAGAAAAAAGGGGGTGGAGCTTGCCGCCCAGCTCACCCTTGGCTTCCTCAGGAAGTTTCCTAATGCACCCCCCTTTCGTACTTTAAGGAAAAGTTACGGAAATACTACAGAAGCCTATTAGACTTGTGTCATACCCTAATTTCGTCCGGGGATTATTACTTGATAATATGCAACCTTTGATCGGTCGCTTTGAGATACTTGGCATCCTTTGTTTCACAATATGTGAAGTCCCGAGACATGCCGGAAATCAAAAGGAAGCAGGCTTACGCGATCCGTGAAATTCCGTAATGTGGCGGAAACCAAAAGGAGGTGTTGTTACGCAATTCGTGAGTTTCCGTAACTTCTTCGAAAGCTAAAAAAGAGTAAATACATGATCCGTAAGGATCCGTAACCTTACGGAAAGAAAATAAGTATCGTTACAAAATTCGTAAAGTTTCGTAACGTTACGAAAAAAGAATCACCAAAAAAGGTAAAGGGGGGTGAACTTATCAAGATAGGGGTGTAAATAGAAATTCAAATCTAGGCCCTTCCGGAACATTTTGGAAGTTGGGTTGCTTAAGGAGGAAGCAACTGGGCGACAAGCTCCTCCACGTTTTTGAAAAATGGTTTCCGGGGCTTCCGCGGCTTCCGGAATACTTCCGTAAAATTTCCGAAAACTTTGGGTAAGCATATTCCACTTAACATTGGTGAAAGGGAAGAGAAAAAAAGATGAAAGTTAAGTCATATATGCTTCCGTAAGGCTTCCGTAACTTTTCCGTAAATTACGAAAGAAGGTGGGGTGAACTTATAAAGATAGAGGTGTAAATAGCAATTCGAGTCTAGGCCCTTCTGGAACATTTTGGAAGTTGGGTTGCTTAAGAAGGAAGCAATTGGGCGGCAAGCTCCTCCACGTTTTTGAAAAATGGTTTTCGGGGCTTCCGCGGCTTCCGCGGCTTCCGTAATACTTCCGTAAAATTTCCGAAAACCTTGGGTAACCATATTTCCCTTAACATTGGTGAAAGGGAAGAGAAAAAAGATGAAAATCAAATTCGAAAACACTTCCGTAAGGCTTCCGTAACTTTTCCGTAAAATATGAAAAGGGGGGTGAACTTAGTAATTCGGGTGCGCTTAGAAATCTTCTTCATTAAGTCTCTGGGCGGCAAGCACCTCCCTTTTTTTTCTATAAATAGGGGAGGGGGGAGCTGTTTCAAAATGTTCAAGACCCTTGGCTATGCATTTCGGCTATTTTGGGCAAAAAAACACGTTTTCGTGAAGAAAAATTGAGTCAAAGTACTTCCGTAACGCTTCCGTAAGCGATTCTGTGGAAATTCTTCATCGTTCTTCGTTGTTCTTCACCGTTCTTCATTCGTTCTTCGTTCTTCAACGGGTAAGTTTTTGAATCCGAGACTTTCAATTCATTTCTTGTTTTGTGTACTTTCACTTTAATTTCGTTTACTTTCAGTTTTCTTTTCTTCCGTTTTTAAAATGCTTTAACCGTTTATTTAAGCCGTTTTCTCGCCTAATAAATGATAAAATGAATTTCAACCGATCATTTGTGTTGTAATCTCGTTTAATCACTGTTAAAAGATAATCTAACCGATCGTTCACATTGTAACCATGGTTAAACCAAAAAGAGGTAAAATAATAATATAATAATCAAAAAATATCTTTTAGTAAAATAAACCAAAAAAAATCAATCGGACGTTTTCTCTTTGGGATTTCTCATTCTTAATTGAATTGACTAATAACTAAAGTGAAACTAAGGCTAAAATCAATTTGCCAAGTCAAGCTCGTCCACAAAAAAATCACTAAAAAGGGATTTGGAAGTTTATCATTTCAGTTTCTTACCAAGTAAAATGGATCATTTTTAAGGTCCAACGCCTTAAAATGATCACCTTTCAAGTAAAAAGAATCACTTGATTCACGCATAAGAAGAACTACGTAGGTCTGATTTCCTCTTCGATGGAGGGTACGTAGGAGCAAGAGCCCCGCTTTTATCAACCTCAAAAAATAAAAAGAAATAAAAGTTAAGATAACACAATTCCACAATTCTAAAAAATAGGCTATTGTCCTTTGAGACAAACGTGAGAGGTGCTAATACCTTCCTCAAATGTAAATACAACTCCCGAACTTAGAATTTTCATTTCGACCGGTTTCCTTCGGTTTTTCCGACGTTTGCCACGAATAAACGTTGGTGGCGACTCCGCGCATCTTTCCTCCTTTGGAAAGCGCACCTGTGAGCCTCTCCTTCGCTCGCCCGCGAAGGGCACATTGCGACAGTTGGCGACTCCACTGGGGACCTTTTTGTGAGTTAGGCCTATTCTAAGGAATTGTGGAATTGTGAAACCTTGTGTGTGCATTTATTGAACTGTGTAAAGTGTAAATAACTGCTGTCTTTTTTCACATTTTTACACTAAGCACCCACGAGTTTGAGTAAAAAAGGGGGCCCTATACCCGGGTTCATGGGAATTTAAGGAGTGGAGGTGAATCTATGATCATGCTAGGTCTCCGACTTGCTTGATAATAGTGAAACCTCGTCTAGAGCTTTCTCTCTTTATAATATGTTGTCGCTGGTATTCCATACCGCCACAATATTATTATCTTGAGTGATGATACCTCTAGAAAACAGTCGTGTGAGTTATGAATCTTTGGGAGTAGTTATTAGAGACCCCTAGATACTATCCTGTAGGTCCCTAAAATAGGGGCACGGAGCAAACACACTGCATGCCGTTTTAAACACTGCCATGCATGTAGTCCTAAATGTCATATACGCCTTTGCTTGTAATTATTTATGGATACTGTCGTACTCTGTGCGTCCCCCTGTTGCGCTTTTGCGCATCTACATCATGCCATCACACATGCATTGTATGTGGGTCTCGTCTTTTGTCGTGGGAAGTCGAAAGATCTATATTGTCTTCTTAACTGCACACATGGGGCACTGCGCCCCCCAAATGCGCAATAAGGAGAGATAATTTTCCGGGCTCTCATGTCCATAAATGCATTCATATCATGCACCGCATAAACATCTCTTCAGCATCATAATGAACATATCGTTCCTGCATTTGTCCGTTATCACATTCCCATTTTGCATGAGTCATTGCATCATCATGCATATGCGTTCAACATACTTTTTGTTCTACATGTTTGCTCATACATGATCCTTGTGTTTTCCTCTACAAAACAAAAACAAAAAAAAAGGGAAGCATGAAAATTCATGATGCATTCTTAGTTGCATGTGTTAGGTACCATGAGTCAACCATGTTGGGATCATAAACCCATTTCACTTAAAAACAAAATGATTGAACATGGTACCTAATGCATGGTTAACTAAGAAAAGATGTTTCTTCAGGCATCTCAAATTCATAATTACATTTTCTATGCATAGCATGTATATTCCCGAGTCTTTCATCTCTATAAAATGTTGTCGAAGTATTGGCGATCAAATTGTCATTCTTTGGATTATGGGGTTGAACCAAGCTCATGCTTTTACGAAAAGGTTCAGCAAGTCAAGTTGAAGCATGGAAGTAACCATCTTGCAAAAATTGGGATCGAGTTACGTTGCTGCTTCATCTACTGCCAAACACATTTAGGACTGTTGATGTCCTTGTTACTTCCAGTTTCACCTTGACAAAGATGTCATGGACCATGTTGAAAATCTAAATTGATTCAACCCCATGTCCTGCGTAAAAATTCGCAATACTTCAACTATGCATCATTCGCATACATCCATGCTTTTCATTGGTTGCATTGTTCATTGCATTCTTTCCTAAAAAAAAAAAGAAAAAGAGAACTTAATCAAAAGAACCCGCTTTATGACGCTCTTACCAAACCTGTGCTAGAGCTAGAGTAATGGGTAAAGCAGAGGAGGTGCAAGAGAAGGTGAAGGCTGACATGGAGGCCATGAAAGAGAAAATGGCCACAATGATGGAGGCCATGATGAGCATGAAGAAGATAATGGAAGTCAATGCGGTTACAATTGCCGCTACCAGCACTGTTGCTAAGGTGAACCCGACGTCCCCATTCGACATCAACCAAATGAATCATCCAACCTCAGCTATGGTAGGCAAGATTTGGGAAGCACGGGCGGCCCCCATTATGCGCAAAGTCAAAACAGGCAGGCCTTCCCACCATATGGCTTGCCTCCCAACTATACACCACCCAATGTAGCGTACACTCCCAGTGAGAATGTCAACAACTCCACTCCCATACTCATTGAGAGCGGGCAACCCCAAACTGATCATGCACATGTCTCTCAACCCATGGGTGAGACACATGAAATGCCCCACCACAATCTAGTCGACTTCGAGCCTTGCCTCGAATATGCCACTGAAGGGCAGGCAATTGGTGGTATACCCCTACAAAACCCTTTGGAGGGCCCTCAGTATCACCCCCAGCTACACCTCTTGCATTACACAACAAGTAAAAACCCTCATGCTATGGCAGAAATGGGAAAGTTGGATCATCTAGAGGAAAGGCTTAGGGCCATTGAAGGAGGTGAAGATTATGCCTTTGCTAACCTAGGAGAGTTGTTCCTAGTACCCAATATCATCACCCCTCCCAAGTTCAAGGTGCTGGACTTTGACAAGTACAAGGGGACTACTTGCCCCAAGAACCATCTAAAGATGTATTATCGGAAGATGGGGGCATACTCAAAAGATGAGGAATTGCTGATACATTGCTTCCAAGAAAGTCTTACTGGGGTAGCTGTTACCTGGTACACTAACTTGGAACCTTCCCGAGTCCATTCTTGGAAGGACCTAGTGGTTGCCTTCGTTAGGCAGTGTCAGAATAATGTCTTCGGATAGGATGCAACTACAGAACATGTGCAAAAAGGGGGCACGAATTTTTCAAAAGAATACGCCCAAAGGTGGAGAGACCTAGCAGCTCAAGTGACACCTCAATGACGGAGAAAAAAATGATGACAATGATAGTAGACACATTACCAGTGTTCTACTATGAAAAGATGATGGGCTACACACCTTCAAGCTTTGATGATATGATCTTCACCGAAGAAAAGATCAAAGTGGGTCTAAAAAGAGGCAAATCTGATCATCATGCTTTGATAAATGCAAAAAAAAAAAACTAGGGCAAATGAAGAGGGTGAGAATGAGGGAGAAGCCCATGTTGTGACTGCCATTCCTATACAGCCAAGTTTCCCACCAACCCAACAATGTCATTACTCAGCCAATAAACAAACCTTCTCCTTACCCACCGCCCAGTTATCGACAAAGACCATCCCTAAATCAACCACAAAGTATGTCTACCGCACTTCCAATGACGAACATCACCTTTAGCACAATCCAAAAACAGCCGCCAAGAAATGAGTTTTGCAGCGAAAAAAAAAACCTGTAGAATTCACCCAAATTTCGGTGTCCTATGTTGACTTGCTCCCATGTCCACTCGATAATGCAGTGGTAGCCATAAACCCTGCTAGGTTTCCTCAATCTCCATTTTTTCGAGGATACGACTCGAACGCAACGTGTGCTCGTCATGGAGAAGCCTCGGGGCATTCCATTGAGCATTGTAGGGCCCTGAAGCGTTAGGTGCAAGGTCTAATTGATGCGGGCTGGCTGAAATTTGAGGAGAATCGCGTGTAAATCCTGACATTGACAAGAGATGCCACACATGGGGCAATTTTGAAAGCTGTTGTTAGATGTCTCTAATGACTCATCAGGATTTTCAAGTGCAAGCCATTGGTCAGTTTGCTCAAGCGACCTGTGCTCCTGAGTTTGGACTTCCACGACCGTTCAATCATAGATTACTCGTCTTGCATGTTGGTGAGGGTGCTGTAAGACAACGAGTAAAGTTCAAAACAAATAAGTTCCAAAATAAAAAAAGAGGGTTCAAAAAGAAAAAGAAAAAAAAGCATTTGATTGACTGTGTTTTCAAGACATTCATGTGACCTCATTTTATCATTCCAGAAAGTTTGTCTTTTTAGAGAGAAGTGAGTTATCAAGAATAGGATGTTGGACAAATGGTCTCAATTACCTTAAGAAAAAAAAGGGGGTTGAATTAAGATACGAAGATTATTCCCCAATTAAACTTTCACTCTCTCTTTACGGATTAACAACGCACACAGGGACAACCCTTCCCTTGTGTTCAAGAATTCCCTACAACAAGAGACCCACGGTCTCTTAATCCCTTTTCAGAAATAAGAAGAGAAGAAGAAATCTCTCATAAAAGAGATGGATTGTTCAATGAAGATCAATCAAAATTCCTTATTGAATGTGCAAGTGGTTGACCAAGGAATCTTTTTGAGAGGATAAAACATTTCAGTTCAGAAAAACTCTTAATCTTTTTTGGGCAATGAAAACTCCCTTTAAGTTCATGTTTCCAAGTCACCTTTGATGGTCATTCATAAACCATTTGAATAGATGTGACTCTTGGGAATTATATTCTGAAAATCCCCTCTGGTAATCAATTACAAGACTTGTGTAATCGATTACAGGTTTTAAAAATTTGAATTAAAACTTTCAATAAACTGCTGGTAATCAATTACCATCCATGTGTAATCAATTACACGTTATAAATTTTGAATTCAAATTTCTAGTGACTGTTATAAACATTTTTCAGCTGTTGGTAATCGATTACTAGAGAGAAAATCTCACTTCGAAATGATAGAATTCTTTGGTCAAACCTTTTGTTTTTTCAATTTGGAAACTTCTTCCTAGAGATTCTAGAGATCAACTTGATCATATATCTTGATTTTCTTAGATTCTTGTCTTGAATAGAACTTAGAAGCACTTGATCCTTTAGCATCATCAAGACATCAAAACATCTTGCTTCTACATAGGAGTCATTTGACTTAATCCATCAACTGAAAAATCCTTCAACTATTTCTCGTCCTTGGAAAATTCTTTTTGCAAGAATCAACTGCTTCTTTCATTCTTCCTCACAACGAGGTTATGAAAACAAGACAACAATTGGTACCTCAAAGCCTTACACTGGGGCAATGAAAGGTACCATGCAAAAACCTCAAGCGAACCTAGGGGCAGATTAGAAGTTTTTACCCAATAGGTTCCCAGCTACAAGGTCATGACAAAAGATAACAATTGGTACCTCAAAGCCTTACACTGGGGCAATGAGTGGCATCGTGCATGAGCCTCAAGTGAACATAGGGGCAGATCAAAAGTTTGCACCCGTCAATGTTTTTAAACAAGAAAAAAAAAGGGAGACAAGCCCTGGAATTTCAATAGATTGATTAAACGTCAAACGGCTCCATTCTCGTCACTCCAAAATGGTCAAGTGACTAAATCAAACAGAACATACACTCTGAGGGAGTTCCCGGAGAGATTTGCAAAAGATAGGATAAGGTTGCATGAATTATCACCTTTTTCAAAAGGATAGTCAATCTGTGTTTTCCAAAAAAAATTAAATCAAAATCAAAATCACAAAATAGGGAAAGAATGTCCTGAACATTGTACAACTTTCCATTGCATTGCATTGTTTCATGTGCGGCCAGCATTACCAAATTTCACAACAAAGGTTGCATGCGTTTGCATCCCTAAAAATCATGTTAACTGCATAGATTTCCTACATCTCGTGTCCAATCTTTTTGGATGACTTGCCCTCTCGATGAGTCGATCTCTTGCTTTCTCATAAAGGTGGACCCTTGGGTACTAGTACCTATCACCTTTAAAGGACTATATGTCCTCGCCATCAGAGGACTGCACATCCTCGCCTGCAGAGGGCTGCACGCCCTCGCCTTTAGAGGGCTACGCGTCCTCGTTTTCAGTGTGCTCCATATCCACACCTTAAGAGAATATAAGGTCCTTTGCCCTTAGATGCTTAACCGAGACTTGCGCTCCCGGTTAAGGGGTCAGTAGTTTCCTTTTATCAGTTCCTGGGCCACCCCTTGATATTGGAGGGCAACCAACTGTGCGAGCACATCCAGAGAGGGAGACTATCACGCATCTACTATGCATATCGAGGCAAGATTTCACCCGTGCCGCTGCAAAAAGACGAGTGCGGATCATGCGCACCAACATGACCAATCTTACGTGGATATGGATGACGTTGCTATTTAGCAACATTCTACCCAGCGACCACAATGCCAATCTCCACCTACAGATGTATCGGTTGGTCTGTGCCGTCATGACATAGGTAAGTATGCACATGGCTCAATTGATTTCTGATGTCATCTATTGTTTGCAGGGATCACGCCCACAAGACGCCCAGTGGACCCGAAGAAGTCCAACAGGGCCCTGGGGTTTCCAGCTCTGGTTACGGGCCTCTATAGTCCTACAGGGTGCCCGTTCCCCCGGCAAGGTCACGTCATCATGGCATAGGTAAGTATGCGCGTCGCTCAACTGATTTCTGATTTCATCTATTGTTTGCAAGGATCGCGCCTGCAAGACACCCAGTGGACCCGAAGAAGTCCAGCAGGGTCTTGGAGTGGTCAAGCTCTAATTACGGGTCTCTGTCAGTTCTACGGAGTGTCTGTCACCTCCAGCAAGGGCATCAGGCCCCCTACTAATCGAGCTTTCATCAAGAAGTACTGCGTCCCCAGGCAGGCACAGGGTGAAATACCACAGCAGCCTGGGGATGGCCGGCAGCGGGCAACCGACGCACCGCCATCACCTCTAGGGTTCACCTCAGCTCATCCACAAAAAGGTTAGAGCGTTGCTTACGACCCATGGCCGACCAAGTCCAAAGCCAAAAGTAAGCAAAGTACTAGGTTCGTGACCGACAAGCCATCAGGCGTCCAGCTCAAGACGTTAAAGAAGTGCTACTAGGAGGCAACCTAGTACCTTTTAAATCTCTGCTTGTTATTTGATCACTTTTGTTTCTCAAGTCATAGCCGGACACACCTAGTTGCTCATGATCCTCAGAATTTAAATAAAACAAGCACAAGCTCGGAAGGTAGTCATACCTCACAATATATATATATATATATATATATATATATATATATATATATATATATATATATATATATATATATATATATATATATATATATATATATATATATATATATATATATATATATATATATATATATATATATATATATATATATATATATATATGTATGTATGTATGTATGTTTAGGTAGAAAGATACCTTGAATACGCATGTATGTAGCAAAAATACTTCACAAAATATATATATGTATGTTTAGGTAGCAAGATACCTTGGATATGCATGTATATAGCAAAAATATCTCACAAAACATATATATGTATTTTTATGTAGCAAGATACCTCGGACACGCATGTATATAGCAAAATACCTCACAAAAATATACGTATGTTTAGGTAGCAAAATACCTCATGGAAAAAAAAAGAGCAAAAAGAGAGTGAGCAAGAAAAGAATAAGAAGGAAAAAATAGAAGAAAAAAAATAAATAAAAATAAAAAAGGTTGTCTAGCTAGAAAACAACATGCTTGTGAAAAGAGATAACTTCCAACTTTTCTTTCACTGATCATAACTAGTTTTTGGGAAAATGTGTATACGCCTGAAGGGTGAACGTTGTGAGAATTTTCCCGAACACCCAAGAATAGACTCGGATGAATGCACAAGTTGATAAAAGAACATATTTTGGAAACACTGGGTTGACTTAAAATAGGGAAAATGAATCCTGAGCCCTAGTGTCACATGACCATAAAAACTTGATGCTTGAGTGTCACATGGGTGCATGCATGACCAGTTTTGCATAAAATTTCCTAATCATCATTGTTGCATGTGTATCATGGAAATAATGTAGGACATCCCCTTTATCCCCGAACCGCTGGCCAAACCCTGACATATATCATGACCAGCTGTTCTACAAGCCTTGAGCCAGAATTCCAACTTACCATAAACCTTGACCCAGGGTGAGAATGTCAATCCTTGCCCTCGGAAGAAAACACAAAAAGAAAAGAAAATTCCCAAACCAAGAAAGGGAGAAGACACAAAAAAAATCCCAATGAAAGAGTGGGAGAAAGCAAAAATGAAAGAAAAAATTATTGATCAAGGATCGGAAGAAAACAGAAGAAACATGCAGAAAGGTCTTTAGACCAGACAATATATGAAAAATACAGAATTGTCACCAAATAAACAAAAAAAAAGAAAGGAAACCACGACCTAAAGTGGTCCTCTCCCTTTGATTGCCAACCAAAATCTTGTGCGCTAGCAACTTTCTCGCCCCGCACTAAACAAAAACAGAAAAGGAAAAGGCCCAAAAACACTCAAAGCCAAATTTCCCACCAAAAGAACCCATTCCCAAGGAAAGTCCTATTGATCTATGATCATACATGTAATATTTGATTTGATAGGAAATGATTTGCAAAATCAAGTCATGACATATCTATGGTTCGGAATTAGGATAAAACACTTACATGTGTTAGATTGATACACTTTGAGTGATTTTTTCCTATCTTTGTTGGATCTAGTGTTTCCTCTAAATGGTCGTTTAGAAACGAAGTGCTAACATCCAAAATCTCATTTATGGTTATGAGGAAATTTCATCAGCATACTCTCCTTCCCCGATAGACACATTGTTTTTCATCCAAAAAGCATATGTTGCTCTGATCAGTTGGAAGTTTTGTCTCTTTACTAAAGCATGTTTGCATTTTGGTGAAGAAAACACCGAGACTATTTTTAGTCTCACAGTTGGCAAGAACTACGTAGGTCTGAGTTCCTCATCACAAATTGAGGATACGTAGGAGCAAAAGCCCTGCTTTTGTCGACCACCCCACCTTTTGTTACCATGACCCAAGAGTCTGGGGGCATGCGGAGCCACATGACGGTGGGATCCCCAAATTCGTATGTTCCATCATTTATCATTTGTATGTTATCTTATTTATATGACTTGAGGGACTAACGTTTGTTTCGTGTTGATTGACTTTTGTTTTGTACATACATATCGTTTGAGTTGTTACGTCGGTACTTGTTTCGTTGTTGTCAATAATGTTTGTTGAAATTCCGAAATCGTGTAGAGTTTTTCATTTAGGAACGTCGTCCTAAAAAATAAAATGAACCAAAAATCCTAATAAAAAGAAAGAAGTGTTGTGAATAAAAGTCATGTTCGTAAAGAAAAGAAAAAGGTCTTTATTTATATATGTGTGTAAAAGGAAAGTGTGTATAAAAGGATTTTTGTGTGTAAATGATGCGTGGAAAGGAATTCTTGTGTGTGTGAGCAACGAGTGTATATGAAGAAACTTTTGTATGAACCATAAGTGTGTGTGGGGAAAAATGAAAAGATCTTTGAATGTAAATAGGATTTGACCGTGTGACGTAAAGAGAAAGAGTTCCAATGCGTGTACAGAAAAAGTTTGTCATGTATAAGAATGTAGATGTACAAAGAAACATTTTCCTCATAAAGGACCATAGGTGTATAATTTTGTGAATATATAAAAATGAAACAAAAAGGAAAAAGAAAGAAAAACCGCGAAGGTCGACATGTTATAGTTAAGAAGTATAAATCATTCGTAAAGAGCAAACGTATCTTTTGGAAACAAGGGACTGACGCTAAGAGTTTATTTTCTGAAATAACCGAGATAAGAATGGATGAATTCATTGAACTGATGAAAGAACATAACTTGGAAACGTTGGGTCTGTTCGTGTAAATTCCCAACCGTAGTATCACAATGCCATAAACGGGATGCTTGAGTGCCCACCTGGTTGTAGCCATGACTAATTTTGCACGTTGTTTTCAAATCATCATTGTCACGCGTGCCTTATGGAATAATATGGAAGTTCAGCCCGAGACCGACACCTTGACACCCAAATTTGTTTCACCCCAAATATCAAGATTGGGTTCCCACGATAAAAGACCCCATTGAAACACAACCTTAGACCTTTTTGAACCTTGGCCTGTAAAAAAGAATCTTCATTCCTTCCCCGAAGCGAAGGACAGCAGAATCTCCTCAAGGGAGAGCGAATAGAATGCTAAAACCTGATTTCCCAAAAAAAGGGATGGGGAAAGGAGAAGAAAAAAAGAAGAAGGAAGAAATGGAAAGAAAGAAAAAGAAAAAGATTAAAATAAAGAAAGAACAAAAGAAAGGAAAGAAGGATTCCCGATCAAAGATCGAAAGGAAGTAAAAAGGGAAAAGAGGCAATTCTCGATCAATGAAAGAAAGAGAACGGAAGATCTTCAAACCAGATAAATTTTCAGCAAGGTAAGGGACTGCCGGCAAAGGAAAACCCATTTTTGGTGTCTCTCCCCTTCAGATTGCCATTCAAGGTCGTTCTCAACTGGCGATATCCCACCCCACCTGAACAAAGAGGAAAAGACCGAAACACCCAGCTTCCTCTCCAAAAACACTACCCTCGAGAAAATCCTATTGGTCCGTGATCGTACGTTTGATCTTTGATTCGATAGGAAGTCGTGTGCAAAATAGAGTCATGGTGCAGTTATGGTTTGGGAATAGGATAAAACACTTGCCTTGTGAGTTTTATACACTATGAGTGATTTATTTTCAACTCAGCCCGATGTTTCCCCTGCATGTTCATTTAAAAGCTAAAAGTTGACATCCTGCCCTTCATTCTCGGTTACAAGGAAGATTACCCTTGGCACAAGTATATTGTTTCTCTAAGATATGGTGCTCTCGCGAATGATTTATTTTTCTTTACAAAAAGCATGTTTGCCTTTCAGGTGGAAAAACCCGGTGGACCGTTCGGTCCTGCCAACCACTTTTTTGGAGCCCCATGAATGTCATTGCCTAGCGCTGTTCATGTGTCCTCCACCTTCGAGTTTGGAGCTATGCTTCATGATTGCCTAAGTGTGGACCCTCAAGTGCAATCCTCCATTCTCCCCTTTTTTTCGGAGCCCCATGAATGTCATTGCCTAGCGCTGTTCATGTATCCTCCACCTTCGAGTTTGGAGCTATGCTTCATGATTGCCTAAGTGTGGACCCTCAAGTGCAATCCTCTATTCTCCCCTTTTTTTCGGAGCCCCATGAATGTCATTGCCTAGCGCGGTTCATGTATCCTCCACCTTCGAGTTTGGAGCTATGCTTCATGATTGCCTAAGTGTGGACCCTCAAGTGCAATCCTCCATTCTCCCCTTTTTTTCGGAGCCCCATGAATGTCATTGCCTAGCGCTGTTCATGTGTCCTCCACCTTCGAGTTTGGAGCTATGCTTCATGATTGCCTAAGTGTAGACCCTCAAGTGCAATCCTCCATTCTCCACTTTTTTCGGAGCCCCATGAATGTCATTGCCTAGCGCTGTTCATGTGTCCTCCACCTTCGAGTTTGGAGCTATGCTTCATGATTGCCTAAGTGTGGACCCTCAAGTGCAATCCTCCATTCTCCACTTTTTTTGGAGCCCCATGAATGTCATTGCCTAGCGCTGTTCATGTGTCCTCCACCTTCGAGTTTGGAGCTATGCTTCATGATTGACTAGTGAGGACCCTCTAGTGCAATCCTCCATCCTCGCCTTTTATCCGGAGCCCCATGAATTGCGTTTTCGTTCGTGCATCCTCCACCCAAAGAGTTTGGAGCCATACTTCATGATTGACTAGTGAGGACCCTCTAGTGCAATCCTCCATTCTCCAGGGTTTTTCATCGTCAAGTGCGGATCCTCTTGACTGGGAAATGTGATCTTTGTTATTTTCCCGATTGATTTCTTTACCAAACGTGTATATGTATATTATGATATTGTTGTTTTTGTTGTTGTTTGTATTTTGTTTTGTGTTGTGTAGAAAAAGAAGGAGCAGAGACGAGAGTCGTCATAGACTAGTCACGGAAAGGGCAAGACGGACGAAATCAGTGTCTTATCTTTGCTTTCCTCTTATCTCCGATAAAAGTTAAGTAAAGAGGGGCAACTGTCATACCCTAATTTCGTCCGGGGATTATTACTTGATAATATGCAACCTTTGATCGGCCGCTTTGAGATACTTGGCATCCTTTGTTTCACAATATGTGAAGTCCCGAGACATGCCGGAAATCAAAAGGAAGCAGGCTTACGCGATCCGTGAAATTCCGTAATGTGGCGGAAACCAAAAGGAGGTGTTGTTACGCAATCCGTGAGTTTCCGTAACTTCTTCGAAAGCTAAAAAAGAGTAAATACATGATCCGTAAGGATCCGTAACCTTACGGAAAGAAAATAAGTATCGTTACGAAATTCGTAAAGTTTCGTAACGTTACGAAAAAAGAATCACCAAAAAAGGTAAAGGGGGGTGAACTTATCAAGATAGGGGTGTAAATAGAAATTCAAATCTAGGCCCTTCCGGAACATTTTGGAAGTTGGGTTGCTTAAGGAGGAAGCAACTGGGCGGCAAGCTCCTCCACGTTTTTGAAAAATGGTTTCCGGGGCTTCCGCGGCTTCCGTAATACTTCCGTAAAATTTCCGAAAACCTTGGGTAAGCATATTCCACTTAACATTGGTGAAAGGGAAGAGAAAAAAGATGAAAGTTAAGTCATATATGCTTCCGTAACTTTTCCATAAATTACGAAAGAAGGTGGGGTGAACTTATAAAGATAGAGGTGTAAATAGCAATTCGAGTCTAGGCCCTTCTGGAACATTTGGAAGTTGGGTTGCTTAAGGAGGAAGCAATTGGGCAGCAAGCTCCTCCACGTTTTTGAAAAATGGTTTCCGGGGCTTCCGCGACTTCCGTAATACTTCCGTAAAATTTCCGAAAACCTTGGGTAAGCATATTCCCCTTAACATTGGTGAAAGGGAAGAGAAAAAAGATGAAAATCAAATTCGAAAACACTTACGTAAGGCTTCCGTAACTTTTCCGTAAAATACGAAAAGGGGGGTGAACTTAGTAATTCGGGTGCGCTTAGAAATCTTCTTCATTAAGTCTCTGGGCGACAAGCACCTCCCTTTTTTTCTATAAATAGGGGAGGGGGAGCTGTTTCAAAATGTTCAAGACCCTTGGCTATGCATTTCGGCTATTTTGGGCAAAAAAACACATTTTCGTGAAGAAAAATCGAGTCGAAGTACTTCCGTAACGCTTCCGTAAGCGATTTTGTGGAAATGCTTCATCGTTCTTCGTCGTTCTTCACCGTTCTTCATCCGTTCTTCGTTTGTTTTTCGTTCTTCAATGGGTAAGTTTTCGAATCCGAGACTTTCAATTCATTTCTTGTTTTGTGTACTTTCACTTTAATTTCGTTTACTTTCAGTTTTCTTTTCTTCCGTTTTTAAAATGCTTTAACCGTTTATTTAAGCCGTTTTCTCGCCTAATAAATGATAAAATGAATTTCAACCTATCATTTGTGTTGTAATCTCGTTTAATCACTGTTAAAACAAAATCTAACCGATCGTTCACGTTGTAACCACGGTTAAACCAAAAAGAGGTAAAATAATAATATAATAATCAAAAAATATCTTTTAGTAAAATAAACCAAAAAAAATCAATCGGACGTTTTCTCTTTGGGATTTCTCATTCTTAATTGAATTGACTAATAACTAAAGTAAAACTAAGGCTAAAATCAATTCGCCAAGTCAAGCTCGTCCACAAAAAAATCACTAAAAAGGGATTTGGAAGTTTATCATTTCAGTTTCTTACCAAGTAAAATGGGTCATTTTTAAGGTCCAACGCCTTAAAATGATCACCTTTCAAGTAAAAAGAATCACTTGATTCACGCATAAGAAGAACTACGTAGGTCTGATTTCCTCTTCGATGGAGGGTACGTAGGAGCAAGAGCCCCGCTTTTATCAACCTCAAAAAATAAAAAGAAATAAAAGTTAAGATAACACAATTCCACAATTCTAAAAAATAGGTTGTTGTTCTTTGAGACAAACGTGAGAGGTGTTAATACCTTCCTCAAACGTAAATACAACTCCCGAACTTAGAATTTTCATTTTGACCGGTTTCCTTCGGTTTTTCCGACGTTTCCCACAAATAAACGTTGGTGGCGACTCCGCACATCTTTCCTTCTTTGGAAAGCGCACCCGTGAGCCTCGCCTTCGCTCGCCCGCGAAGGGCACATTGCGACAACTTGATTTTCTTCTTTTGTGTCCTTACTCCCACCAATATTAAGTGGAAAAGGCTTACCCAGGGTTTCGAGAATTTTACGAAAGCATTGTGGAAGCCCTAGAAGCCATTTTTCAACAAAATGGGGGAGGAGGTTGCCGCCAAGCTCGCCCAGGCAAGCTAGGTTGTTTCCTCCTTAAGCAACCCAGCTTCCAAAATGTTCTGGAAGGGCCTATATTCAAAAATTTATATTTACACGCCTATCTTGATAAGTTCCCCCCCCCCCCTCCTTCCCCATTTTTGTGTTTTTCATTGTTTTCTTTCCGAAACCTCACGGAACTTTACGGATTCCACGGCGATGGGTGTTAAGCCTTCCGAAGCGATCAACAATGATCCCCAGATGAAATTAGAGTGTAACAGTCTATTTACACATACCCCACTTTGCTAAATACACTCCATTTTCATGTTTTTGGCCTGTTTCTCCCTTAAACATCCCAAAACTTTACGGATTCCCCGATGATGGGTGTTAAACATTTTGAAGTGGTCAAAAAAAGGTCGCATGTCGACAAACAATGATCCCCGGACGAAATTAAGGTATGACAGTAATTAATCAATTGAATAGAAGATTTAAATATATTAAAGGTAACTTTTTCAAATATTTTTCTCGAGTAACTAGGTTGTTATGTAAATTTGATGATGTAGAATTTGAACATGTGTATCTAGAAGAGAATAAAGAAGCAAATGACTTAGCACAAATTGTTTCTTGTTATAAATTAAGTGAACAAAATTTTGAATCTTTTATGACTATAAAAGAAAAATTACCAAAATAATTTTAAATTTTCAAAATAGATGACTTGACACCTCTTAATTGGTGAAAACCTTTGGTTGATTATCTTCAAAATCCTAATTCACATACATGTAGATCAAAAAACAAAATATAAGGTTGTGAATTATGTGATTTTGGTAGATGAACTATATAAAAGAGGTGTTCATGGAGTTTTCTAAAATGTTTAGGAGAATCAAAAGCCTACATAGCATTAGCAGAAACCCATGAAGGGATTTGTGGTTCTCATTAAGCTGATGAAAAGATGAAATGGATGTTATTTCAAAAAGGATATTATTGGCCAACTATTCTTAAAAGAATTGTATAAATTATGCTAAATCTTAAGAAGATTGTCAAAACCATGGTCCAATTGACCAAGTACCAGAAAGTGAATTACATTTTGGGACAAAACTTGGTATTTTTGCGGATGGGCTTTAGATTTGATAGGACAAATACACCCCCCCCCCCCCCCCTGTCTAAAGGACAAAGATATATTTTAGTTGCAAGAAATTATTTCATGAAATTGGTAGAATCTATTCCTCTTAAAGATGTTGATCAAAATGACATAATTAATTTTATTAAACAAAATATAATATTTTGATTTGGTATTCTAGAAACTCTTACTATAGATTAAGCGACTATGTTTATTAGACAAAAACATGGTTCAACATGCTAATTCTCGAAATATAAAATTGTTAACTTCTACTCCTTACTATGCACAGGCTAATGGTCAAGTGGAAGCTATTAACAAAATTCTTATTAGTTAGATTAAAAAGAATATTGGTCAAAAACCTAAAGGTTGGCATGAAAATTTGAATCAAATTTTGTGGGCTTATCAGTATTCACCCAAGGTGATGTAGCTCTATGTGGAGCTTGTAGGCCTTGGATTTTCTTCATCAATGGAGTCCTTTGCTTCTTGAAGTTTAATGGCAGCGGAATGAAGAAGAAAGAAAGATGATTGGACATGCCACTTCAAGGAGAAGATGAGTCAAGAAGAAGCTCACCACCATAGGAAGCCATGGATAAGAGCTTGAATGAGGAGAAGATGAAGGGAGGGAGAAGGAGAGAAGGAGCACGAAATTTTGTGCCTCAAATGAGATCTAAACTTTGAAGTGTAATTCTCAAATGATCAAATTTGAAAAAATACACACACATGGCCTCTATTTATAGCCTAAGTGTCACACAAAATTGGAGGGAAATTTGAATTTCTATTCAAATTTCACTTAAATTTGAAATTGAAATTGTGGAGCCAAATTTTGCAGCCAAAATTTCACTAATTATGATTTAATTAGTGAATTTTAGCTATGGTTCATCCCACTAATCCAAGATCAAGTTCAAGATTCTCCACTATGTGTGCTTTGGTGTCATGAGGTATGTAAAGCATGAAGGACATGCACAAAGGGTGACTATATGATGTGACAATGGGGTGTAGCAAGCAAATGCTCACCTCCCCTTCTAAAATTTAATTGGATTGGGCTTCTCCCAATTCAATTAAATTTATTTCCCAACACACACATCAAATATTCACTTAGTGCATGCAAAATTACAAAACTACCCCTAATACAAAAACTAGTCTAGGTGCCTAAAATACAAGGACTGGAAAATCCTACGTTTCTAGGGTACCCTATCTACATTATGGAACCCTAAATACAAGGCCCAAAAATATTGAAACCTTAATCTAATACGTACAAAGATAAGTGGGCTCATACTTAGCCCATGGGTCCGAAATCTACCCTAATGCTCATGAGAACCCTAGGGCCTTCTCTTGCATCTCTAGCCCAATCTTCTTGGAGTCTTCTATCCAATGCCCTTGGAGGGTATGATTGCATCATTCCCTCCCCCTTGAAAAGGATTTGACCTCAAATCCATAGGTTCTTGAAACTCTGGGCTTCTTCCCTCAACACCTGTAAAAAGAATAAAAATATATGTATTAGTGGTGTTGGGTATGTTAGAGTAGCGTAAGGACTAAAAACCCCTTTCTTGGCCATCTTCCCATGAGAGAACATGGTTTCTTACCAACTCAATGAGTGGTGCTACTAGTATAGAAAACTATGAGACAAATCTTTTGTAAATGTTTGTTAAGTCATTAAAGCCCTAAATTTGCCTTATACTTGGTGGAGTGGGGCCACTCAAGAATGGCCTTTATTCTTTTAGGTTTCGTGGGAACCCCTTGATCACTATTTAAAAAGTTAAGGAAAGTAATGGAATAAAACATACCTTTTTTTGCGTATTTTCATGTTGATTATTCCTACCAAAAAGTACGAAAAGCCTAAGGTGTCTATGAGTACCTAAGTTTGTATTGAAACTAAAAATAAGAACAAACCTACCTAATGAGTTCCTAGGTATGTGAATCATGAAGATGTTGAATCATACCACCTATCATAGTGATTTGGTGCCTCATAATACCTATTTTGGGCACCAACAAAGCACAAGGAGTTAAGCTCTTACGAACCAAACCCTCATCCAACAACTCCTTTACTTGAGTATGGTAGTGCTAAAGGATGTTTCCCTTGATAGGAGAAGATATAAATATTGTTTAAGAAGGAGTGCTATTTTGATATCACCTTTTGTTGCAAAATGACTTTCCTTCTTAACAATCTTCTTGGAGGAATCCTTTTCCTCTTTTTCCTTACCCTTGGCCTTTGAAGACAAGGCCTTACTATCCTTCTTTTTCTTTTGTTTTTCTTTCTCATCCCTTTTATCTTTCATAGTTAGTTGATCTTTGGCCACTTGTGAAGGTGTTTGAGGATGCAACACAAATTTATGCTCAAGATGGGTGAGGGTAATCTCATTAGTTAGGCCATTGTAAATGATCTTCCTATCAAATTGTCATGGCCTTCCTAAAAGAATATGCCTGCCTCCATGGGAACTATATCACAATTAACTTCATCCTTATATGTCCCAATGGAGAAAGGTACCTTCACTTATTGGTTAACTATCATTTCCCCTTGCTCATTGAGCCATTGAAGTTTATAAGGTTTTGGGTGGGGAATGATAGTGAGGTTCAACTTGGAAACTAATTTTGTGCTACAACAATTGCAACAAGATCCACTATCCACAATGAGAGAACAAGTTTTATCTAAAATTTTACATCTTGTATGAAAGATGTTCTCTCTTTGGGATTGAGATAGATCATAAGATTGACTTCCAAGGAGCCTTCTAACCATTAGGAGGTCACCTTCTTCATAAGGGTAGACTTCCTCACTAGACTCTTCACCCCTTACTTCATCTTCACTTCCACTAGAGGAAGGGGAAGAAGTAGTCTCCCCTTGACTACTATAAATGTCTTGACCCTTCATAATCATGGTTTTCCTTGTGGGGCATTGAGAGGAAATGTGACCTCTCCCAAAACATTTGAAGCATTTAATGTTGCTAGTCCTTTCTTGGGGACTAGTCTTAGGGGTGGATTTCTCTATGGTCTTACCCTTATCTTCCTTGGGTTTTGAAGGTACAGCCCCCAAAATTCCTTGGGCTTGGTCCTTCCTTGGATAAGAGTGAAAGCCATAAGATTTTGAAGAAGACTTTCTTTTAAGTTGTTGCTCCATTCTTATACAAAGTTGGACTAGCTCATCTAGGTCCCTATATGGAAGGAGTTCAACCTTGTCCTTCACTTCCATATTAAGCCCACTAAGAAAACTAGTTATGCTTGTTCTTTCCTCCTCCCTAAGTCCAGCTCTTAAAAGGAGTAGTTCCATTTGTTTTCTATATTCTTCAACACTCATACTCCCTTGTCTAAGCCTTTGGAGCTTGTCCATAAGCTCCCTTTCATAGTAGGAGGGAATGTGCCTCTTCCTAAGGGCACTTTTCAAGTCATTTCAAAACTCTACTGGAAGATCCCCATGAATCCTTCTTTCCCTAACAAGGGAAGTCCACCAATAGAGTGCATATCCTTGGAAGCTAAGAGTAGCCAAAGGAACCTTCCTTTCCTCACTTGTATGATGGCAAGCAAAGAGTTGTTCAACCTTCATTTCCCAATCTAAATAAGCCTCTACATTGTCCTTTACATGGAAGTATAGGAGGTTAATGTTAGCCTCATAAGGTTTTCTTTCCTTTTCTCTCCTATGGGGGTGAGGTCTAGGATGTGACCTATGTCTTCCTATATAATAGTCATTAAGTTCTTCACTTAGGCTCTTGCAAAAGTCATGACTAGTATAGGAGGCATGTTTTTCTTTTTCCATTTCTTTCATTATTTTTCTTTTTTCTTCCTTTCTTATTTTCTCTCTTTCATCTTGACTTATTTCTTCCACTCTTTTTTTTTTCTTTTTCCTTTCTCTCTTGTTTTTCTTTCCACAACTTAAGGGATCTCAACTCATCTAATATCTTATACAAGGGGTCCTTAAGAGCAGAACCCTAACCATTAATGCTAGATGAAGAATGAAGACTCATGTTGGTTCCTAAGTTGTGGTTCTTTCTTGTTGGGGGTTTGAAAACAAAAGGTAAAATAAACTATGGTTGAAACTAGCCAAAATACACACTAAAAGATGTGTGAAAGATAAGGTAAAAACTAATTGGCAAAAGGCAAGCTATCTAGGTGGTTTGACAATGGAAGGTAAAGGAAATAAACTATGAAAGTAAGCAAGAAATGCAAACTAGGCGGATCCTAAGAGTGTTTGGATGACCTCATTTAAGGTTCCCAACAAAACACTCACTATCCTAAGGGAAAATTGCCTAAAATTATTACACACAAATGGAAGTTTGGTAACCTATTGGAGGCTCCCAACACACTTCCAAACTTCCAATGAAAGGCCTTTTTGTTACAAAACTTGAAAACAATGAAGGTAAGTAAATTGCCAATTACAAAATGGTCCTCAATTTTGGTGGTTGCTCTCTCTTTGGTGATTTACTCAATTTGGAGTGCTTCTTATTCCAATAGCTCTTAAGGTGGTTGGCTTGTTGCTTCTTACCTCAAATTCTTCAAGGGATGACTATAATCCTCCTTCCCAATTCCCTATATGGCAACTCACAAACAAGAAACAAAGAGACAAGCAATAACCAAAGACCAAAAAATTAAATGAAAGCTAAACCAATAGAGTTTAAACAAGAAATATTTTCAAGGATTATTCAATAATTAAAGCAATAAAAAGCACACAAAAGCAAGCTAGGACTCAAAGAGAAACCTAGAATGGCTTTAGTGTAAAGTAAAAAAAAAACTAAAAAATAAGACTCAAGAAACCTCTAGTTGTGGCACTTATTTTTACACTAATTTTCAATTGAAATTTCAGAACTATAGGCACCAATTATAGAACAAATTTTGATCCAAAACAACAAGCACACTTCCCTTTCACTCTTTTTGGCATGGACACTGATTTTTCTGCCAACATGTGTGATTTTTTCTTATTTTTTCCTTTTATCAAAATCAATTTTTTCTTTTTTTCTAATTTTGGTCCAGATGTCTTAAAAATTCAGTAAAAATTTCAACTCAAAATTCGCAATGACCAATTCTCAGTATTTTTTACAAGTTCATATGTTCAAGCTGCCTGCACCAGCGATTTCAACCTAGAAATCAAGAGTAGTGTTTATGTTGCTTAAGGCTTGGATAATTACAATTTGTGTTTGATCATGCTCAAATGTCTTGAATAACACAATTCAAGAGAGCTTAAGACTTATTTTGATTCACAAATCCAGCCACAACTCAGCACCACAACTCAATTTCTTCATAGGCATCATATAGGAAACTTATAAAACAAAACAAAGTTCAACAACAAGACTACTTCTAGGAATTGATTTAGAACATGTTATGAACTAAATAACATGCATGAATTAGACTCAAAACTCAAAAGATAGGCTAAGAATTACAAGAATACATGAACAAATGTATCTAGAATTCAATCAACAAAATAAAAATTCAACACAAACTTAGAACATAATGTGACAATTATTATGACTAAACATGACTCTAAGACAACATGGATTAAGTGATTTACACTTTGATTTTTGTGTTTTTTTTTTCTAATCAATATTTTGGAAGAAAATTTAGATCTAAAGGTTCAACACAAGAAGATTATGATTGAAAAAAGATAGAACCTAAACTCAACACAAAAACATGATTCAAGAGTAGATCTATAAAATTTGAGCCATTGAAATGCAAGAACAAGTGTAGATCTAAGATTTAATCAGTTTATTTTTTTGAATCTACTCTAAACAGCACCAAACAACAAGACAATGAAGGATATACATGGAGAATAAGATGAAGAACAAGGAATTAAAGTGAATTGACCGAACAAAAAGATAGAGGAAGCAAAAGAACATCACCTAGACGAAGATGATCTGATACCACATGATGTAGCTCCATGTGGAGCTTGTAGGCCTTAGATCTTCTTCATCAATGGAGTCCTTTGCTTCTTGAAGTTTAATGGCAGCAGAATGAAGAAAGATGATTGGATACGCCACTTCAAGGAGAAGATGAGTCAAGAAGAAGCTCACCACTATAGGAAGCCATGGATAAGAGCTTGAAGGAGGAGAAGATGAGGGGAGGGAGAAGGAGAGAAGGAGCATGAAATTTTGTGCCTCAAACGAGGTCTGAACTTTGAAGTGTAATTTTCAAATGATCAAATTTGAAAAAATACACACACATGACCTCTATTTATAGCCTAAGTGTCACACAAAATTTGAGGGAAATTTGAATTTCTATTCAAATTTCACTTGAATTTGAAATTGAATTTGTGGAGCCAAAATTTGGAGCCAAAACTTCACTAATTATGATTAGTGAATTTTAGCTATGGTTCATCTCACTAATCCAAGATCAAGTCCAAGATTCTCCACTAAGTGTGCTTAGGTGTCAATAGGCATGTAAAGCATGAAGGATATGCACAAAGTGTGACTACATGATGTGGCAATGGGGTGTAGCAAGCAAATGATCACCTCCCCTTCTAAAATTTAATTGGATTGGGCTTCTCCCAATTCAATTAAATTTATTTCCCAGCACACACATCAAATATTCACTTAATGCATGCAAAATTACAAAACTACCCCTAATACAAAAACTAGTCTAGGTGCCCTAAAATACAAGGGTTGAAAATCCTACATTTCTAGGGTACCCTACCTACATTATGGAACCATAAATACAAGGCCCAAAAATATTGAAACCTTAATCTAATATGTACAAAGATAAGTGGACTCATACTTAGCTCATGGGTCTGAAATCTACCCTAAGGCTCATGAGAACTCTAGGGCCTTCTCTTGCATCTCTGGCCCAATCTTCTTGAAGTCTTCTATTCAATACCCTTGGAGGGTAGGATTGCATCACAAGGGACAACAGAAGTTACTCCTTGTAAGTTGGTATATGGACATGAAGCAGTATTGTCTATCGATATTAATTTTCTCAAGTAACACTTACGCAATTTGCGAAGTGAATAATAATAGTTATATTGGTTCGATAAATGGAAAGTAAAAATTATAAACCAATTGTAACTAAAATTAAAAAAGCCCATAACTTAGAAATTAAAAGGGCAAATGTTCAAAAATAAAATTACATAACAAAATTAGAACAATAAAATTCCTTCTAAGAATCTAAGACTAAAGATGATTTCATGGATTTGACATAATGGATTCTCCTTGTCTCATTGAAAGTCTCAATCTAAGTTGATAAAACACTCATAGATTCTTTTTAGCATGCTCGAGTTGTCTCCTCTTCTCGAGTTGACCCTTTAGTTCTTGCACTATTTCACAAGCAGAAGAGTAAAGGAAAACTTTGTTCTTCTTATTGGTTTCCTTATTGGCTCAAAGCTCATAAAGCTTTTCATGGACTCCTCTGAGTTCATCTTGAATTGGTTTGAGCTTTGCCAAAAGATTTTCCTATTTCTTGATCAACTCTTGTTCAAATTTTTCGACATTCTCTATAGGGCCTTTAATCACCATGATATTATCCTTAGCCTTTTGAAAACCTCAAGCTTGAATGAGTTTGGTTCTATCTTGCTCTGTTGAGAACTTGATCTCAACAATGTCAAAAGCACATTGATTGAAAAGTTGATAAGCTTCGAAAGAATTATTGAAAACATTTAGAAATGAGTCCATCTATCTCTTGGTGAAGTTTATCAACCACCAAGGCATTAAATTTGAAAACCTCATTCACCACTTGTCGAAGTTCTTCTTTATATTCAGGGTTAGATAAAAGAGTCTTTGAAAATTTTATCAAAAGCAAGTCTTCTAAAACAATTCACAACTTCATTGAAATGTGTAAAAGGCCTGTTGTGACTTATTTTAGAAGTTTTTGAAGGCATCTAATCTAAAGAATAAACATTGATAAAGGCAAAAGGATTTGCATCAGTTGGGTCCAAATTTTCTTGAGCAGCATCAAGAGTTGAACTTGGGGGTATGGAAGATTAAAGGCAATCGAAGTAGCATTAGTTATCCCCTATGATAATTTCTCTTAATTGCCCATTAAAGATGCTTCAATACCTGATGAAGATAAAGATATTTTATAAACAATATCAAAGTTATTATAAAGATTTTTTTAAATTCAAAAAACAATACATACTTTTATCCAAATTAGGAATAGAATGGTCAAGATTATAGAAAATTAAAGGACTTTATTAACTAGAAGTTTAGGAATAATTACTGCAAGGTCATCCACATTTAACAACTCCTCTTTTTCAGGGTGAGCAACTTCAGGTTGCACTTCTTGTTCAACAATAGGGTTTGAAGGATCATTGTTATTGGAATCAACCTCTACAAAATTTTATTCGATAATGGGCTCTTGGTGAGATGGGTGTTTCGATGGAGATGATTCACTTTGGCTTTGAACCTCATCCTTGTCCTCTTCATCATTCTTTTCGTTTGCTTTTCTCGCTTCTATGTTGAGATGGGAATCTCAAAATTTGAAGCAGATAAAAAAATGTTAGAAGTAAAGAGGAATTTGAAATAAACTAAAACTACTTAAAAATGGGAAATAGATTTTCCATTTTTGTCTTTGTTGACACTTTTAGCATTGAAACTAACAGCAAGATTGTCATGAGTTTCTTCGTTCTATTGAAAATAAGATTTAAGATCAACATCAAAGTTTGTTAAGACAAAAGAATTCTAAGTTTTGTTAAAAAAATACCTTGTCATCTTCTAGATTAGAAGGACCTTGAGAAGAAGAAAGATCTACTACCTTTGCATCCTGCAAGCACGATAGCCCAAAAATATCTCTCAATATGGAATTCGAAAGGTGTGTCTCAATCATTTCTCTAGATCTAGAAGTGTAGAGTAATTCTTTCTTAAAGTTTCCTGAAAATAATGTTTTAATTTTACAATAATAAATTAGTTTTGCTTCTATTAGTACATGTAGAAATTTGATTTAAAATATATATTAACCAAGTAAACAAAAACTTAGAAGAAAGTGACCTTTTTCTTATACTTCACTGAGGAAGTAGGTTTGGAAGAAGAACTAATAGGGAATTCTTCATCTAAACCCTCTTTTCCCTTCAAGTTCTGGTCCTTAGTCATCTTTGGGTAAAAAGGCTTGTAAAAAATAATAAATAAAGACTAAATATCAAAGGATTTATTATTCAAAATAAGTAAAAGTATGAGAAAGAACTAACCTCTAGTTGATCCTTTCTCTTTGGAGGCTTTGGTGGAAGCTTAATCTTATAGTCACTTTTGTCACTAGTGTTTTTCTTAAATCCCTATCAAAAAAAGATAGTTAGTTGAATTTTTTTTTAAGGATAAGTGTCATAAAAAATTAAATTTTGAAGTACCTTATTTTCAATAATAACATATGAGGGTGTTTTCCTTTTTCAAGATGAAGTATTTTTAGAAGTACCTTTTTCATCATCATCTTCCCTACATCTCCTTGATGAGGGATTTTGATACGAGCCATTGAGAAAAAAATAAACACAAATTAAAATTCACGGTTAGAACTTTGGGAATAAGTTCAAGTTCGATAAAAGAAATTTATCATTAGGTGTTATTGTCAAGTTCGATAATTTTGATACTTTTGTTAGTATCCTGCATCGAACCATGAGACTTAATTAGTTTCTCCAAGCAGCAAAAAACATCAATAAGTCTTTGGGAATAATATTTTTTCCACTAGTTGTGGAAATCTTGGTGCTGAGGAAGTAATTTTCGAAAAAAGATGGTTGGAAATGATGATTCACTTTAGGAGTCCCTTTTTCGATGACTGTAGGAATAAGAGCTTTGTCCCTTTGGATCTGGTAAGGGAAGTTTTTCTTTCGATACATTGCTACTAGGGGCAGTTGATAAAGTCCAAATTGTCTTGCAAAGATATGAGAATGGTATGGATAGAATCAAATTTCTTTTGGAGTAATTCCAGCAAAGACTATGTCCCAAATGAGGAATGCACTATAGATTTCAACTAATTTTGATTGCTGACTAGGGACCTCAATGGAAATCTTTGCTTTAGCCATGATGGTCCAGTCAATTGACTATATAGGAAAGGAGCTAAATTACTGTCGAATTGATCAAATTGGAGAAAAGCTCTTATGTACTTTCTATAACACTCACAAGTACATAACATTTTACTAGGTGTCAAAAAGGACAATGAAGCTCCTTCAAATTTGAGTTTGATGTCTTCTGGAGTCGACCTTTCAAGAGTGATGTGATTGGTCATAATTGCACTTAGCAGAGTTGAAAAATTCACAAAGGACCAACTATATGCTTCATTTTTCTAGGAGCGTCCATAATTTCGACATCCTCATCTATTACTTCAAAAACTAAAGCCAAGAGAAACTTACTGAGACAAATTTTTTCTTTGAAATGAAGAACTTGAGCAAGATTGTAGCAGTACATTGGAATCTAGAGAGCTTAGTGGAAAGTCAATGTGATGAAACCCAGTACATGAGAAAAACAATGTGTTCTTCAATAGAAACTTCCTCAGTTTCTTTAGCATTTTTCTCGATAAATTCGTCATAAGACTTAGCGCTCTAGTCGATTTTGATTTCACTTCTTTGGATCGTGTCTTCAAATAAACCCAATGCAAGAGTCTTCCCTAGAGGTTTGAGTCCAGTGATAGCTGCAATGTCCAATAGAGTTGGAGTAACAGGACCACAGGGAAGTTCTAAGGCATGTAGATTTCGATTTCAAAATAGAAAATTATCCATCAACATAGGCATGTCTAACTACATCATATTTGCTAAGTTGGATTAAGTCATAAATGCCTATATTTTTCCAATGTTGGGCTTTTTAGCTTCATGTCTTTTCAACCAAGTAAAATAAGTGGTCATATATGTTGGAGGGGAGGCTCTAAAAATACTACTCTTATCTTTTAGAAGTCAGTTCTTATACTTTCTTTGTGGATGATAGGGTATTCACCATCATGAGTGTGAAACCATTCTTCAATATCTTCCAAATCTACTCGAGGGCGATAAGGACCTACAAAGCAAATAGTTTTGTTGTTTAGAGATGTTGAAAGTAATACCTGAGTTTCCCAGACTCTTCTATACTCTTCTTCTTGCCCAGGAATAAAGATTAAATCAAAACCCCTTTCTCTATGTGTCGTTACCGTTGTAGCCGAAATTTGATTACTTCCCTCAATGTTAATTGAAGCATCTTGTTGCTCTACTAGAGAGTTTTGTTGAGATGAAGACGCCACGGTAATAAATGAAAAGAGTTCTCAACAAAAAAGGGAACAATTGGAAGAACAAGGAAGAAGATGAACAGTAACAATGATTTGGGGATTTGAGGAAAATGAGATTGAAAGTTGAATGAGTAATCAATATTTATAGTCACCTTAAAGATAAAGGGGGGATTATCATTTAAATTTAAATCTTTTATAACTGATTGGCCTAATTCATTGGTAGAGGCAGTTATAGGCTATATAAGCAATCATAATTCACCTTGATTAATATGAAATCCACTCACAATTAAATGTGGGCACCAAGCTATTAAATGTTGTTTTCCATGTTGTGACAGAAAAAATGATTTAACTATCCTTAGAAATCAGCAAGAACAAAAATACTATACTATGTTCTCAAACACTAATGTTTTTTAACACAATTTTTTTTTAGGCCCCTGTTATCTCTGTTATGAAAATTTTCCAAGTTTAGAAACTTAGTTAATTTTCAACAATTATTATTTCAAAGTGAAAATAATGATGATATTTTGAAATAACTATAGATAAATCTTAGAAGTATAAAAGTTTAAAGATTCTCATCAAAAGGTATTATTTTGATAAATATATTTTCGGCAAACTATTATGCACATAAAGGAGAAAAGTGCTCAAACTAAACGATAAAATTCAAATTCAAAATGGAAGTTATAGTAGTTTGACACAAAAAGATCACAAGAACACAATCGAAGGCGTTGGATCTAAGTAGTTAGGAATTTATTGTACATATGTCGAAATTCTATAATTCAACTATTATTAGTAGAAGTCTATAAATAAGACTCTCGAAAGTCATTTTTCATTAAATTGAATCATTGTCACTTAAATCTTCAAACTCCAATTATGTTGCTCACACAAAAATAATTCTCTGTTTGAAGGTTATAGTGTATGTATTCATTCTACTTTCAATAAAATTTGTTTTCATGTATTTCTTTGAACTCTTTACTTTTTTCAATCTTCATTTCTTCTCGAAACTTTACTTTTTCCAATTTCCAATCCTTCCTAAAACCTTTACTTTTGTCAATTTCCATTTCTTCTTTAAACTCTATCTTTATCTAATCTACATTGTTTATTATTATTGAAATTACTACCAACATTGTTATTAGAATTATTATTGAAATTACTACACAAACCATTTATGTAAAAACTATTATAATGGATATCACCATCAAAATTATTATCATAAGCCGCACTCCAATGATTGAGGCAACCGATGTGGGACTTGGGTATTTCCCAATACACCCCCTTCACGCCCAGCACTTATTGGGCTTGGTGCGTGAACCACAAATGGTGGGTACTCGTCGCAGCAAAGCGAAGACGAGGTCCCAAGGTCAGAACCTGCTCTGATACCATGTTAGATTTCATCTTAAAACCAATTGGCATTAAGTGAAGTTGCCCAACAGATATATAAGCCGCACTACAAGGATTGAGGCAGCCGATGTGGGACTTGGGTATTTCCCAATATAAGCAACTCTCTTAAGTTGAAAATTATAAATTATTTGTTTGACTAAATATAGATTATATGTCTCACACTTAAATATTTATTTTTTAATAAAATCGCTGGTAAAAATTATTATATTAATAAATATAAACTCTTTTAAAAAACTATTTATATTTTTCACGGTTAACCATTGCACTTTATATTTTTTATTTTGATAATATTATATGGCTAATTATAAACATTAATACAGTAATACTTTTAATACATAAACTACTATACTAATAATAATTATATTTTTATAATATAATTCTTTAGCATTCCCCAGACTTATTTTTTATGACCTTTGTATTCTCATTTTGTATAGGAAAATTTATACAATATACTTAAACCTACAAATTTTTCTTGTACAGTTTTTTAGGTAATTTTATAAGTTTTGTGATTTCCTTATAATTTTTTATATTTTGTTGTATTAAACAACTTAATTTGACTTGTAGATTTTTCACAAAAATATAGCAAACATAAATTCTTTATTTTTTATTTAGTAAGAATTCTATCAATTATTTTTTTATCAAAAAAATAATTAAATTTGACTAATTTTCTTACACTCGTAAATAAAGATGTATCATAAAAAAAACATCTATATAATCACGATTATTGGACCAATCATATATGACATTTTGAAAATTATCATCAACATTTTTATTAAAAATAATTTATTGAAATAAATTTAACAAATTCAAATTTTGTAAATATGAATAAACCGGTTTGTAAAAAAAAAAAAACGCAAACAATGATATAGAAGTCATTAAAAAAGATTAAAAGTGTAATGAATAAACTAGAAAAAATATCACATGTAATTTATATTCTATAAACTTAATTATTAATTTTGGCTACCTCCAAAATATTTGGTCAAGCTCCACCATTGTGTGAAAGGCACACGACCCTTGAAGCTGCGAGTGTTTTATGCTTGAAGTGGTTTGAGCTTGACGAAGATCGTGTCATTATATATATTATCAGAAGGGTAAATAACCCTTAAGGCCATAAGTGCCTTTTGGATAAGTGGCTTGAGCTTGACGTTGATTGATGAAATAATATCTTGAGGGTACACTATGTAGCTTTTGAGTACATAAAAACGAACTAATGTCATGATTCATTACATCATACCAAGCCTGGTAATTAATATGGTGATCATTTGATAATCAACCTTTTACACCTGATATTGATATAGGTGGACAACACTATAGGCCTTAACCACTAAGCCTATCTTGAGAGGCATCTAAGTTTAATATATACTCATGACTAGGTTTTTTTTTTTTGTCGTTAAAAGAAATGCTAATAATAATTTCTTTACTATTATTAATCTAATCTTTATTATTATTATTATTATTATTATTATTATTAAAATCAAAGGGATAAATTAAACTAGTTAGGCCCCAACACACGTACACACATTGAATACAACACAAATATAGTTAATGAATGATACATAAATGGTCAAACTAAGTATAACACAATGAATATTCTCAAAACATATGAAAATGGTTGCATTTTAAATTGTCATTGAAGTCTCTAAAAAAAATTGTCATTGAATTGATAGAGCCTCCTATACTATAAACTAACCTTGTCGTAAGGGTTGTTTAGTAAGGATGTTTAAAATTGAATTAAATTATTTGGAGACGGGAAATCAATTAAAAAAATTAAAAATTCCTTAAATAAAAAATTGTGAAAACAAAATTTTTAAAAATTACATATTTTTTGTAATTTGGTTTGATTTTTGAATCTTGTTATAAAAATTCAAATCAAACCATATATTATTTTATTGTGATAAGTAGTAATAAGTATGAAATAATTTATTAATTTTCGTTTGATTTGTAATCGAGATGCATATTTTCTTTTGCATTAAATTAAATTATTTTAAATAAATAATGTTAAATATCAAGTTATATATAAATTAATATTAAGTTATAAAAATGATTGATAATATCAATTAAATAAAAGTAAAAATAATAATTTTTTACTAAAATATATTAAATAAAATTTTAATTTATTTTTAAAATAACATAACATAATAATTATATATGTTTAATTGATAAATTTTAAATTATAATAATATATTAAAAAATAAAAATCATCAAACCGAATCAAACCACATCATAAAAAAATTATTTTGAATTAAATTTAATATTATATTAAAATCAAACCAAATCAAGTTACATCATGATTTTTTATTTAATTTAAATGTTTTTTTTTGTCTAAAAATAGTTAAACCCACTAAACAGGATTTACATTGTATTGCCCTGTTGGCATATTATATACTCTAATGAAATGAAATTCAACATTTATTTTTATTTTTATTCTCTAAAATCCACAAAATATTGAGTTAATTTGCATCCGTGCGACAGAGGAAGTATAATTTCTTCATTCATTCATAGCTTGACCCTGAAGAACGAAGGGGTCCATCCCAATTCCCAACCCAAACCGCCACCACCCTTTTCCTTCCTCCTCACGCCTCCTCTATTCTTTGTCAACCCAACCAAAACGACCGTCGTTATTTTCCTCTTTCTTTCACCAAATGATGATGGGTTCAACCCCGCCTCGATCATAAGAAACACCAAACTAACAAAGAAGCAGAAGAAGCCAAGAAGGCGATGGTTCATCAAAACGACAACGACAACGACGGCAGCAGCACCGCCACCTTCCTCCATCTCGCGTAGTGATCGACGACGACGACGACGACGACGATCGGCGATTGAATTCTTCTTCCGCGGGGATGATGTCGAACCTGTACGGCGAATACAACCACAAGATCGACTACGTGTTCAAGGTGGTGCTGGTCGGAGACTCCGCCGTGGGGAAGACCCAGCTCCTCGCGCGCTTCGCCAAGAACCAATTCAACGTCGATTCTAAAGCCACCATTGGCGTCGAGTTTCAGACCAAAACGCTCATCATCGACAAGAAGACCGTCAAGGCCCAAATATGGGACACCGCCGGCCAAGAAAGGTCCTTTTATCCGTCTCGTTTTCATTTTCTTTTTGTTTCAATCTCCTCCTTCTGAGGCAATCCTGTTCGAGACACAGTCGGACAGTAAATGTAGTCACTTTGGGGATTCGAACCAACGTAATCCCCTTTGGTCTTCTCGTTTTCATTTACTTGTTGTTTTGTCATTCTCGTAAATTAAATCAATCCTCTTAATATGATAATAAGTAATTGCCTTAAATACTCGAGACAGAACTTTGCTGCCACAGTGGTTCTACTGGCTCGAATACGATTGTTTCATAATTAGAAAAAAAAAAAAAAAGAGACATTCGACCTTTGAAACGCACCGTCTATGATTCTCATCCTTCTGTTTTGTTGAAAATTCATTTAGAGATTATTGCATGTAATTTTGGTTGGTGGATTACTGTTTTCGTTTTCCTGTGTTGTTCATTGATTTGGGAACATGTTGGTCATGTGCTTAGGATGATTTAAAGTATTGGAAATGATTTGAGCTTCGTTGGAGATTTGTAGTGCATAGAATATATGAAAACAAATGGGAAGTATTGGAGATAATTTGGGTTGTTTGATGCTCGAATTGAGCAATTGTGGTTATGGTTGTGAATGATGGGACCTATAATGTGGGGATCAAGTGGAAAAGGAAAGTCTGTCTGGTATTCAGTGGCAATTCAGTTAGGATTGTTTGAAATTGGAGGATTTTGTGATCAAGATTTGCATAGTTGTTGTTAAGATTGATGTAATTTGTTTTAATGAATTTAATTAGAATGTATTAATAGGGTATAAAGGTTTTTAATGTTGTCATCCAATATTAAAGTTTGCCTATGGTAAATTTCTTGACTTTTATAATAAGTCATACCTAGGATGATAAATTATGATTGGTTACCTTGACCGTAGATGAAAATTAAACTCATGTTGTTAACCATGTTTTCTGTGAATTTAACTCCTCTAAATTGTTGAATGCACTTTAAAGATATGATTGTGCAGAGTTACGCTGATGATTGTGATAAAAATATATGCATTTACATGACAAATTTGAAAGGTGTGCCCATACACTTTAAAGAAACCAAACTTCTGGATTGTTGAAATAGGTGTTTCTGCATGCAACGTTATTATGAGTAATCTAAATTGATATATATATGTTCTCTGCTTTTGCTTGATTTGCATCTCGGTTACTACCTGACTTGTTTTCCGATTTTATTTTTTAGAGTTTGAGGCTTTTATTTGGTACTCAGCTTCTGAACTCTCTTCTTTCTTCTTTCAGGTACAGGGCAGTTACTAGTGCATATTATCGTGGTGCTGTTGGAGCAATGTTAGTTTATGACGTGACTAGACGCCCATCATTTGATAACATGGCAAAGTGGTTAGAGGAACTGCGGGGCCACGCTGACAAAAACATTGTTGTAATGCTAATTGGCAACAAGTGTGATCTTGGAACTCTTAGAGCGGTGCCAACTGAAGATGCCGAGGAGTTTGCGCAAAGAGAGAACCTATTCTTTATGGAGACATCAGCACTCGAGTCCACTAATGTGGAAACTGCCTTTCTGACCATTCTAACTGAGATATACAGACTTGTAAGCAAGAAAACACTGACTGCCAATGATGATGCAGATCCAAGTGGTATTTCAGGACTTCTGAAGGGAACCAAGATAATTGTTCCTAGCCAAGACATTAATGCTGGTGAAAAGAAGGGTGGCTGCTGTTGATATTCCTAGCTTTTGCTTGTGTTCACTCTTCTTTGGAAGCATTTTGCTTCCCTCCCCGGCTCCGGCTACATGTAGCATTTGTAGAGAGGGTAGTTACTTTTCTTGGTCATCCTATTATCAGCAAAATGTAGCCTATATTTATTTACTACTGTGCTTGTTGATTGCAAGCATATAAAGTCTTTCTTCTGTTTTTGGTCCTTTCTAGCTTTAGGATTTCAATTTGTTAATACAAACTCCCGGTTGTGAAGGGATGGTTCAATTCAGATAGAGGAATGGAAACTGTATAACTTACTAGATGCAATTGTTTTTTGCCGGTAGTTAAATTTTTTAGTATTAATGTGATCTTTTGATGTGAGATATTTATTATAGGAATGGGATCGACTTGCACCAAGTCTTGGATACTTGCTTGTTAGTTTTAGAAAGAAAAAATTAACAATGTGAAATTTTCCAAGGTTTGCAGTTACGTTTGATGATTTGATGTTTCGGTTCCCTCTCAATAGCAATGAAATCTAAGCCATTAACTTCCATAGGCCAAAAGGATGTGTAATATCTTTTTTCTTTTCTTTTCATTTTTAAACATCTTCGGTTCTTCAGTGTCACCCGGCAGAGATCTTACAGCGATTAACGCAAGAGGAGATCCAATGAAATTTTCTTCTCACCTTTTTTTTGTTTGTATACCACTTTCATTTCCCGTCAGGTAGCAATATTTCAATATGGTCTTGTATGCGGTTTTCAGGAATTTTTATAAATTGATCTTAAGGATTGAATTTGTGATACCAAAAACACGAACAATATGGATAAGAGATAGATCATAGATGGATGAATGGATAGTGAGAAACATAGATAGACATGTGAAAGGCTAAAAGTCCTTATAAAATAAGAAAAATCCCAATTTTGTATCCGTAATTTTTTTTTCATTTTGTGATTGTAAAATTATAATGTTGAATTTTGGCCAGGAATAAAATTCAGTTAGATGAGCCTACGTGAAATTTTTTTTAAGTTGAAAATTTTCAAATTTTGGACAAAATATAAAAATGAAGTTTATGGTCATTTTTTTAGAAATTTGTGACAATTTTTAATCATTAAATTTAATACCACCACAAATTATTACACATAGGTTCTGGTTTATCGGAACATTACTTGGGATCAAAATATAACACATTTTAATTTACGGAGGAAAAAAAGAAAAAAATTACAAAGATGAAATCCAAACTTTTTTTATTTCACGAGAAGAAAAAATATATTTTAATCAAACTCAAAATATGAAAAATTGACTAGCATCTATACTCAAAAAATGAAAAAAGTAGACCTAAACTACAAGCCCAGTTTGCCTTGACCACACAGGGCCCGTATGTTGGAGATTGAAGTTAGCATCTACTAACACGATGGATTCTACGGTGCACAAGACGCACAGGTCTTGCACCGTGTGTGAATGAATACAGATCGTTACATATTTATGCCAAAATTGTGTAGCCATGATTTCAATACGTGTTCTTGTATCCAGCACTATATTTCAATTAAGTGATATATGAAGTGTTTTTTAATTTTTTTTAATGAACTTATATTTTTTAACTCAATTTTTTTTCTTTTTTTAAGAGAAATTATAATTTAATTAAATAAATTCATATTAATCAAAATTATCTTTAATATTTAAATAATTTGCTAATAATTTTGGATTAAAACAAAAACAAAATAATTTTTTTTATAATTTTTATTCTTTTATCATTTTTTTTGTTTATAACCACATGTTTTAATTAGAAATTAAAATAAACAATGAAATAATTATCGGTGTAATGCAAGTAAAAGAGTCTGATAAAGAATAACACGGTAGAAACAAAAAAAAATTGTAAGGTTAACTTAAAACTAGAGGGATAAGAAAGAAGGATAAAGATAGTGGGTTCAAATTTTTCACTAACAAAAACTAACAACCTTAGGATCAATTTATAACAAACTTAGCTTTTAAATAAAAAGTAATTATTGGTGCTTATGTTTCAATAACCTCTTTCCAAAAAAAGAAAGTTTCAATGACTATGTTAACCACTTTTCTACTATCTTAGTGTTTTGATGTAGAAGTGTGGCACAATCATGGGCTAAAAAGGAATCAATATGGGAAAGAGGGTGGCTAGAATGGAAATCTAACATCCCAAGAGATCCATATAGAGTTTAAAATGAAAAAATCTTAAAAAATGTATCCTTCCATAATTAGTTATGATATATATATATATATATATATATATATATATATATATATATATATATAGGATGTTTCATATGAGAATAATCATCTTATATGATAATAAAAAAAATTAGTCTTAATTGTTAGATTAAAATGAAAGCTCAAGACTAAAACATTCTAAATTCAAGGCTAAATTTGTCCACTTTTTTTAATTTTCTTTGTTCCATGCTGGAACTCTTTGGTTTTTTTTAACCACTAGTTGTTTAGGTTAGTTGAAATCCACTAGTCTAGAAATTTTTATTTTGTTAAGTTTGCATTCAGAATATACAAATAAAATAAATAATGAATAATGAAAAAAACAAAATAAATATAAGAAAAAGCTAAAGCTACAAGACAAATAGCATGTTTCATGCTGTCTTGTGGGTGCACCAGAAAACTAAAGCCTAAATTACAAACTTCAACCTTTGTTGTGCTTGCCTTTGCACTGTCTCAACACAAAAAAAGAAGAACAGATGATGACAACACGATATATTCGTTGGAGTCTTTGGCAATTCTAATCTTCATTCATGTGTATCCTCCCTGACAAAATCAAATAAACCAAGGAAATGAAACAAAATAAACCAAAAAAAGGAAGCCTAGTTTTTGAGTACTAGAAAATTTTGAATTTCATTAACAATAGAGGAGGTTCAAACAATAGAGGAGGAGTCTTTGTCAATTCTAATCTTCATTCATGTGTATCCTCCCTGACAAAATCAAATAAACCAAGGAAATGAAACAAAATAAACCAAAAAAAGGAAGCTTGGTTTCTTAGTACTAGAAAATTTTGAATTTCATTAACAATAGAGGAGGTTCAAAAGAGTTTCATCCTATTTTTGCCAAATAGCATAATACTAGTTAGAATGTTTAGTTGAGCGAATATGAAAAAGAAGAAGAAAGAAAACATAATAAGCATACATTTAGACTACCCACATGTCTCAAACCTTTTCCATGACTCATTGGTCTGGAGCCTTTCAATAAGTCAACATCACATACCATGATCCACATATAATTAAAGCAAGATACCTTAAACAAAACAATCCAGAACCCAAATCACCACCAAATAGAGTCCCAATTACTTTAGTCGTGACACCTTTGTTTTCAATCTGCTTCAGCGAATAACTCTCACATCACCATATAAGTAATCAAAGCCTCCAACCCCTCCTCCCTAACCACACCAAACACCGGCATCATGTTAGGAACACAATAACAACCTTGGATTTTGACGACAAAGGTACCTCTAGAAGAAAGAAGAAGAGGTTAAAGGAAAGGATATTTTTCTTGCTTCCCATTCATAGGTCATGCTACAACCATATATAACTGCTGGAATAGCTACAGGACAAAATAAGAAAACAGAAATACAATGCCAACAGCGCTATTTGAAAACCACAAGGCTTATTCATATTAACAGAATTTTTCTAACAACAAAATTTTTCTACAAAACACTATCATATTAACAAAATTTTTCTAACAAATTTGGTGTGCTGACAAAGCTTATTCATAATCCTCCAAGTATTTGGGCAGATTGCTTTTTCCTTTTGGGCCCCATGGTCCCTTAACTATCATTCCCTGGTCCATCAAAAACACCTTGTCCTCAAGGTGATACGAGTCCTTCAAGTGAGCATTCATTGTGCCACCCAGGTCCTCCAAGATCCCAAGGGCTGTCATAGTTAGGCTTGTAACGACTCGCCTCGTCGCTACAATATCACTAACTCTAAAATGAGACATTTCGATTTTTTAAGTGAAAAACTTCGTTAACTTGATTACAAAAATGAGGTGAATTTTTTTTCGCAATATACATTCACCAAACAATGCACAAATACTTAAATAAATACATATATATCTTAAACCATTATACATACCCAAATAAAAAAGAATCATGGAACCAACTACGGAGGAGTTGATAACAAAATACAACTCTCTCCCAAAATAATCCCAATTCCATCATGCCGGCTTGACGGCTCCAACAAAAGAATCTCCCTCCACATCACCTACTATTATTCATCTGCTCCCACGAATGAAGGTTCACGATCATAACAGGTACCAACCACACGGTACAAAATTGCAAGGGTGAGTTTATTATATAAAAAGAAATCAACAAGCATCAAATCACAATAATTAGCAAGAAATCAATAACAATGACCATAATCATTCTCAATAATCCATCAGTTCAACATACACTTACCAAGCTAGTCATCAACTTTTACATAATTCAAGTCAATCATGCTCAGAATGATGCATGCACTTGACTCAACTCTCAAATGCAATATGGTACCATTCGTCAAGAAATAGCCTAAGCGTGTCCACGCAAAACTCTCACTTAGAAAAACTAGGTAGCAAGTGTCGATGTCACATTATTGTGCACAGGCAACTCCCCCCCCCCCGATGGTGATCAGCCTGAGTTATAAGGGAGTTCCAAACCAAGTGACATGCCCCTAAGTACAAGTATTTTCCTTTATGAAAAACTATAAGTACTTACTCACAAATTTTATACTATTTCCATGATATGAAGTATGAACATGGACACCATCAATGCACTAACTGTGGATAATTAAAGATTCTAAGCCGTCGCCCACCAGAGATGCTTAAAAATCTTTAACCATTCTATTTCCCCCACTAAGTATATCCATCATAGTCACTGCACCTCTATGTACATACACAATATACATCATCACCACACACTACTATAAAAAGTGTTTTCTACATCGGCGATACGACGATGGTTCTCCAAGAACCATTATAGTATATTAGGCGATGGCAAATTCATAAATATGAGGTTTCTCAACGACGTCGGTTTCATGAAAACCGCCTTAGAATGATTTTTATTCTAAGTCAGTTTTCTAAAAACTATATTAGAAATAAGTGCCTTTTATATATTGCTTCTCACTCTCTCTCTGTCTCTCACTCTCATTCGATTAAGGCTATGTCCACCTCTGCTAGTGGCTCGACAACACCTTCTTCTCCTCTGACCCCCACGTCCCCACCTGGTAGTCCTTGCCATCATTTACCTCTCCAGCATCCACTCCGTGGAGCCACCATCCCTCGCGGGGTTCGAAGCCCCTCCGCAAACCCCAAAGCGTAGCCCTAACCCTCAGCATGCCACATTTTAATCTTTTCTCCTTCCAATTCTCTTAATTGGGTTACAAATTGAAGGTGCAACGATGATTGATTGATGGGAGCCCTTCATTGAATCTCTAAGGAACCCTATACTCCAAATTAGTAAATCTCTATTTGCAAAATCTCCTGCCTAATTTCTTTGCTAGAATTTAAGGGCAGGGTGACTTTGTCCTCAACCCTACTCACTACTTTGTCCAAGAGGTTATTGGCATTGATGAGATCAATCTCTATCGCTCTTGGGTTTGGGTACCGTACCATACTACTCTCTCTTTCTTCTTTTATTCCATTCATTCCATTGATTTCCTTCCTCCAGGCTTCCTCCACCAGGAGTCCTCCGGAGAGGAACACCAGGCTGGAGAACATGTACTAGCGGATTCGGAACCTCGCTCACCAAAAGAAGCAGGTTTTGTTTCTCTTAATTCTCTGAATTATGGATTATGCTTCTTCTTTTTCATTGCTGATTAGTCATGATGGAGTAGCTAGAGAGTGAGACTGCGCTGAGAGTCAACAAGCATCATTTGGAGCGCGAGTAGGGGCATAGGGAAGCCACTGCAGATATGTCGAACGACTTGTCGAAAGGAGAGAAAAGCAATCTGGTGAGTGACTTGTCGACTCACGGTGGCGTCGGCGACTGCAACCGAGCCAAGTTGCCCAGAATCAGTTCTGCTGATGCCATGGAGACTTGGGCCAACAGTCAGAAAGGGAAGAAGCTCTACATTGTGCTCATCAGGTACGTCTATCCTTCATCTCATTCTTAGTTCAACCAATCCCTTATATGATGATTAGATTAATAATTTAATATGGTATATTTGTAGTTAGTCTTCTTGTTTATTGATTTTATTGTGCTATTCTTGATTTTAACAAAGAGTGTGTATGTATCTATAGAATTCATAGCCTAATACGAGGCGAGCATATGGAGCTGGGACGTGATTCTGACACGGGTGGTCAAGTAATACTTTTCATCTTATCTTGTTTGTTGTTAAGATTGATTCTCTTAGGTCCTGTTTACTTTCAGAATTCATTCTCTGTTTTCACCTCTAATTACAAAATGGACACATTGTTTTCAAAGAATTGTACAGAAATAAATTGAAAACAATGTAACAATTTTGTAATTAAAAGTAAATAATAGAAAATGAAAAATAGGAAAAAAAAATAGAAGCAAACATACCCCTTGGCTTTTTACTTATGCCAATATGTTGGAAACTAATCTTTCTACCTGTATGTATGTGTATTTCTGCTGAACAGGTTAAGTACGTTGTGGAACTTGCAAGGGCATTGGGATCAATGCCAGGAGTTTATCGGGTTGATTTGCTAAATAGACAAGTGTCGACGCCAGATGTAGATTGGAGTTATGGGGAGCCGACATAAATGTTTTCTCCAAGAGACACAGATGATTATGGAGATGACACTGGAGAGAGCAGTGGTTCTTATATCATTCGTATTCCCTTTGGTCCAAGAGATAAATATATTCCGAAAGAACTTCTCTAGCCTTACATTCCTGAATTTGTTGATGGAGCGCTTAACCACATTATATAGATGTCCAAGTCTCTTGGGGAATAGATTGGCGGTGGGCATGCTGTCTGGCCTATTGCCATCCAAGGACATTATGCAGATGTAGGTGACTTTGCTGCTCTTCTGTCTGGCGCATCAAACGTTCCAATGCTTTTTACTAGCCACTCACTTGGCCAAGATAAGTTGGAACAACTTTTAAAGCAAGGTCAACTATTAAAGGATGAAATAAACACAACTTACAAGATTATGCATAGGATTGAAGCTGAGGAATTGGCCCTTAATGGTTCTGAAATAGTCTTCACAAGCACTATACAGGAAATAGAAGGACAATGGCGCTTGTATGATGGTTTTGATCCTGTATCAGAGCATAAACTACAAGCAAGGATCAGGCGTAATATGAGCTGCTATGGGAGATTCATGCCTCGCATGGCGGTAAGTACTGGATCAAAATTAAACTTTCAAGCTACATCTTAATGACCTTTCTTGTGGACCATGATTTTCAATTATAGATTTCAAGTGGCTAGAGTTAAAATTTCAAGTTTATATACCTTTCTATTGAGATATAGTAAGTTTATTTTTCTATCTTGGTGACTGATTTGAGCCATTTTGTATAACCTGACTCTTAAAGCAAAATGTCTTTCTACTTGCTTAATTTGTATTAGATAGGGTCATATATGAACATTTTTTCTATTTTTCTTGTCATTGGATTTCTTATTTAAGTTTGGGATGGGGGGACGAAGTATTGTTTTCCATCTTTCTACTAGTATGGCATATTAGTCTGTCCAGGAAAAAAATACTTTTGTTTTTTGTGTATGGCAACAAACTTGGATATTTGAGTATCTTGCCTTCTTGTGAATGCATTGTTTTAGAAGACTATAGGCATACCTTTTAGTTGCATAGTACCTAACTACCTCTTGATATTTGATAACAACAATTATTGTGGAGTCCTGCTCCTGATGCTAGATTTTAGTTTTTAAGTAATTTTTTATTGCAAGTGGTATGTCATGGTCAAAGAGCATCTCTAAGGACACACATAGGGGTGAGGCTACAGAAAAATCCGATTAGAATCCAAATGATGGTAAATTTCCTCTATTAAGGAGAAGAAAACATTTATTTGTCATTGCTATGGATTGTGATACCACTTCAAGCCTTCTTGAAACTATTAAAGCCATCTTTGAGTCTGCTGGAAAGGATAGGGCAGAGGGCACTGTAGGTTTCATATTTTCAACATCATTAACAATATCAGATATACAATCATTTCTAATCTCAGGAGGCTTGAGTCCCATTTCTAATCTCAGTAGGTCCTGACTACATAAAAAAATTACTCTTTTATCATTTAATTTGTGAATTTAGATAGCTTTGGAATTTAAACTAGCATCTAGAAATGATTGTTCTCCTAGAGAAAAAGTCATGATGGCTTTGAGAATTATGGATGTAGTTAGAAAATATATATGCAAAATCAAGCTGAGTTTGAGCTTAAACTTATGGTCAATAAATTCTTTTTTGCTCTTTGGTCCTAGGCACTGGATATACTTTTGCTAACAAACCTATCTTCTTTTAGTTCTTCCAATTTTTTTCTTAAAGAAATGTATGATCTTAACTTATGATGTTCTCAATGACTTCTGATATTTATCCCCCTACCTATCTTGTTGTTCAAAACTTTGTAGCAATTGGATTTATGAGGAAATTTTCATAAGATGGTCTAACTATTTGTAAGTATTTGGATGGTTTGATCCCTATTCAAATTAAACCATCTTTGAAGTTTTGCAATATTAAAATATTTTACTTAGAATAGTTATCCATAAGTTGCCATTCTCAAACAGATCATGATGCCTAAAGGCAACATAATGTTGAATTGGTCAAGATGCAAGAGCAAACTTTTTTCAGAAAAGGAGCAGGCAAGACAGGCGACTGGGGAACAAATTCAATCTTAGTAGCATCAAACTAAGAGGCCGAGCCCATGAAGCAAAATTGACTGAGGATCATAACAGGAGAATGCTTATAGAATGAATGCAAGGTGAAGGGGATAAATGGCTTGGTGCAATTAACACAACTTTTAGTCATATTGAAGGTATGCAACTGATAAGTGCATTTTTTGTCTTTAGAATATACTTTTTGCTTTATATGAGGATCATATTGTGGATTTTGATTGTCTTGTGATACCTACTCATATTTATGGATAAGTTTCTATGCACTTTCACTTTCATTATGTCAATATTTGTTTTCCTTTTTGTAAATGTGATTAATATTGATATGGATATACCAAAATTTGGATGGTAAGTTCAGGATAAAGCTTTGTGAAACAATAACCATTTTAGCTGAAAGGCTTATTAGCTTGTTGCTATTGATACTTTTTGCCAAAGTAAAATGCTTACACAAGAATAAACTAGCATGTTGTATGTATTATGTGAAACCAAAATGCACAACACAAGTCATATCATTACATTTATGTGTCTACATCTGTGGTTATATTTTGTGTATTTTCCATGACAGAGAATGGATATCAACTTGTAGTAATATTGCATTATATCCCATACAAATAATAACGGGAAAATTCTTGCCCGTAATGGTTCCCAGAATTATTAATCCTTTTACTTGGATAAATTTACAATTATTACAGCCTGTGTTTTTAAGCTTGCTTGTGTGAAAGTGTATGTCTAGTTCTTATCTCATAAGGCAACATCCTTGGTTGCATGATATTATATAGCTCATAGCTTCTTATAAATGTAAGTACTGCTCTAGATGTACACTTCTGAACTTTTTGGGGAAACTATAAAGGTCAAGTTTTATATTACCAAAGATATTTTGACATATTTGTCTAAGAAAATGTTGTGATTTTTAAGTTTTTGTTTCTTTGGTTGCCAATGTGTGTGACACATAGCCAAAATGTAGCTAGCTTGTATTGTTCCATCTCACTACATCTTTCATCATGGTATCCTTGTTTTTATAAACTATTTTCATTGGTAGATGATGAGTTAATCTTTGTTTTGTAAATGATATCATCTGACTTCATACAATATACAGGGGGCCTAAGGGCCTTATTAACTGATAGGGACAAATTGCTTATGACTGTTGGAGGAGCTACTGCACTAGCTACAAGAATATATACGACTAGGTACATATGTTGTTCTTTTTAATGCATTTGATTTTGAACTAAAATTACTTAGTTTCAAAATCTATTTGGATATACAAATTACAATCATCTCATGTATGCCACTATTGTAATGTTTGTTAATGTACTTTATGCATACAAAAAAAATTGTGGAAGTGGTAAGACTGATTGCAAAATAGTTGTATCCAAAATGCATAATCTAGATGTATAATATTTGTTTCATGGTGTTATTGGATACTAAGCAAATGTATGGGGATCATCAATTACATCCATAACATCTCTAGCAACTATAAGTAAATGTTGAATCTAGGAATTTAAGGAGAGAGAATGGTAAGATCTTATTCTTGTATCTTACACTACGTAAGTGATAGCCACTACTTAGCATCCATCTCCCAGTCACAGATCAATTGTAAATCCTTCCATTCCCAGCCCCAAGGAAAAAAAGTAGAAAACATGAATACAAATAAAATCAAGATTTTTGGTACCATGAATCTATGATGCTTCCACCTCCCTTTTCAATGATAAGCCACTTCAAACCTTTATTACTTTGAAATGTTGTCTTGATTCTTGCATCACTTAAAAATTCTTATATGTTTTCCTCCCCAAGTTAATTAGCAGGTAAGTTTAGTGGGTAGGATAAACTCTTGTGTTCTCTTGGATCAAATATGCATTGGGTTCTAGCCTAATTTTTCAAATTCATATTCATCACAATTCTGCCTTCTTCTTTCTTTCCTTTTTAAATGATATATGATCATTTTGAATTGTAATTTCTATTTTTTTTTAAAAAGAAACACATTCTAAGATGAGTCTCCGAAAAACCGTCCTAAGACAGTTTTATCAAAAAACTGTCTTAGAATCCTCTATAAATTTTTATTTTTATTTTTTTAAAAAATCATTCTAAGACGGTTCTCTAAAAAAACCATCTTAGAAAGTGTATCCTTCTAAGATGGTTTTCAACTAAGAACTGTCTTAGAAAGAGATTTCACTGTCGTAGAAAGTGCAAACTTTCTATGACGTCTTCTACAACGACAGTTAATATTCGACGTAGAATGCATATTTTAAGCGACGTAGAAAGTTTTTCTTGTAGTAGTGACACCATCATCAACATCATCTCATCTCAATGTCATTTTCATCATCAACATCATCTCATCTCTATCATCATCTCATATCAACATTATCATAAAGATCAACATCATCTCATATCATCATTATCATAAACATCAATATCATCTCATCTCAATATCATCATCAACATCAACATAATCCCATATCAACATTATTGTAAACATCAACATCATCTCATATAATAATTATCATAAACATCGACATCATCTCATGTCTATGTTATCAACGCCATCAGTAATCGCATTCCACATATATACATAAAAATTTCATGCCTGAGATTTACACTCCCCAGATCTTTAGACAACATAAGTCAAATAAAAAAACAATATCATTCATCAATAACAATTATATCGCATCCCATTAGTTGAAAACATAGTGTTTCTTGAAAACCATCATGAATCAACGGGTAGTTGAACCCTTATCTTAACCCTCAATATTCTTACAAATCAACGAGTAGTTGAACCCTTTATCTCAACCTCTTGGTATTCCATTGAATTAACGAGCTGTTGAAACTTTTGTTTCTTTTCCCATCACATATGCTGCATTAGTTGGTACTAGAAGTCAGTACGATCGGACACAATGTCACTAAGGAGATGTGCTACTCATGCTAACCTGGAGAACGTGATTTAGTGGATCGAGATCACATAGTCGCAATTGAAGGTGGCCCACCCCACTTGACACAACAATTTGTCATTTTTCAACCACAACCACAACACCATGTTTGTCTAGTCTTGGACAGTGATCCTTCAGTCTAGGACGATTATGACGATCATCCAATCTGGGATGATGATGATTCTAACATTGACGACTACCCCTTTGATGTTCCCACTCAATTATATCATTGTTGGGAAGTCATATTTGAGGTCGATATGCCTAGTTTTGATATCGGCAGTGAACTTATTTGTGACATTGATGATGCGTTTGATGATGTTAATGAAAACCCTGATGATCATTGTTGGGAAGTGGGATTCAAGATCAATATGCTTGTTTTGGATGTTGACATTGCTATGGATGTTAATGAAGAACACATTTAGGTTGTAGAGAGTTTGTTATTAATGCTTTGTTGTATCTCTCTTAGCCCTCATTCCCCAGAAGATGGTTTGCATCATATTGGTATTTTTACCTTCCCGTGCACGATTGTAGATTCGAGGATGAATCTTTTCAACAAAGGATAGAATGATGTAGAAGTGTAGTGCCATCATGGGCTATAGGGCCGGTTTCGAAGGTCGTCCAGAGGTGCGATAGTATTGGGCCCACAACTAAAAAAGGCCCAAAATTATTAAAAAAAATTAAAGTTTTGTAATATATTTTTTTATAAATAAATTGAAGTTCTATTTGTTTTATGTCTCATTTTTTATTCAAATTAAAATGTGACATGTGCCAAGGGGGTCTAGCTCAGTTGGTTGACTAAGGGTGTGTAAGTTGTTGTAAACCCCTTGACATTGTCTTTGATTCCTACAAATAAAAAAATATGATATGTTATTACAAAATGTCACCCCTTTAATTAATTTTCCTAAAGTTTTATAATCATAGATTCATATTGATTAAATTTTCAACTCTGATATATTAATATATTGAAGAAACACAAAGAAAAATTAAAATTATAAAGGAAGTAAAACTAAAATTAGTATTTTCATAAAAAAAAATAAAATATTCATAAGCTTTAATATGAAATGATATTTTGTCAATGATAAATGATAATGATGGAGGAAGAGAATATTTTTTGTGGGTCCAAATATAAAAATAAATTAAATCATAAATATAATTAATATTTTAAAAATATATATATTCATACAAGTTTACCCAAACTCGATAAAATTCGACCGGAGTGTAAATTGATTTAAAAAATATAATATTGTATCTTTTAAAGCATTCTTACCTTTGGTGTGGATGGGTATCACTAGAGTCAAACTAGCCTAGTGATCTCCCCTTTTGTTGTGCCTACTTTATATGCGAATATTTATGTGTATGTAATTTTTTTAGAGATATAAATTGAAGAATAGACAATAACATAAAAATATATTAGATAAAAAATTGTATATTTTTTTATGTATTTATTAAAATTATGTTATTTCTTTAGTGAAGTAAAATGTATATTTTTTTATGATATTATGTTTCTATTTTTAAATACTTAAATATAAGAGAGTCTTAACTAGTAGTAAATTAAAAAGGGATCAAGATCTAAAAGAGGATGTCATGACTCTAGTATCAAAAAACATCCCAAGAGATCCATATATAGTTCAAGATGAAGAAATCACTTAAAAAATGCATTTTTCCAAGATTAGTTACAATTTATTAAAGAAATTTGGAATATTAATATATATTTTTTCTTTTAATAAAGATATCATCTATATATATATATACATATATATATATATATATATATATATATATATCATATTTATAGTATTAATTTAGGAATAATTTAATTAGTGATAGTAGAAATATATAATTTGTTGTTTTTTATTTAGATTCTAGGGACACTACTACAAAAAAGGCTTTTTAGATTGGTTATATGACACTTTTCATGACGATTTTTAACTGTCTTCAAAACCACCATCATAGAAAGTCAACACTTTCCATGATGATTTTTAAATCGTCTTTGAAACTCAATTTCTACATCGGTTTGCGTAGAAACCGTTTAAAAATGTCTTTTTTTTGTTTTAAAAATTAAAAAATAAATTGAAGATTCTAAGACGATTCTCTTTAAAAAAAACCATCTTAAAAAGTATTCTAAGATGATTTTTTAGAAAATCATCTTAGAATACTTTCTAAGGAAATTTTTTAGATAACCGTCTTAGAAAATATATTTTTTAAGATGATTCACTAAAAGAACATAAATAATAATAAAATCAATTTGATTTCTTGTTCAACGAGACAATAAGATAAATACACTATTTCATTAATTGTAACTAGGTATCTCGTAAATAATCACAATACATGACCGAAATATTGCTTTAAACTTCCAAAATCATATATTGGCACAATAACTATGAGCCACAAGTTTCACTATTGAACTTCAATCAACTTTAAGTCATAAATCTTCAGAAAATAAATAAATAAATAAATGAGAAACTTACATGTATGTTAGAGTGGTAATACTTACAAACTCCTTGGGAATTTCCCTTGATACACAATTAACAAATAGAGAGTTGCACAATATAGTAACTATATTTAATACAAAAGGCATGTAACTAGATTAAAACTTAAATTAATTTGATAAGAACTTACATATTAGTTAGTTTTGTTGAACCCCACTCCTTTGGGATTGTACCACTTAGGTAGTTCAAAGCAAAATCACTACAATGAAAGCAAATTTCATTTCAATTGGCAAGGTGATAAGTTCCACCCAAATGGGAACAAAATTAGTTGAGACCAATAACAAATCTTTTAGTTTTAATATTAAACAACTACATAAGTACTTTTAAGGTGTTCATAGTTCTTACACTTGTCTGAGGTGAGGAAGCTTAGCCAAAAAAGGTGTTCATAGTTCTTACAAACAGATGTGCCTTATCACTAAAACATGGAAAATTGTTTAAGAATAAATAAATAGGCTCAGGCAAATAGTATTAAGATGCAATAATAGTGTTTCAAAATTCAAAGTCCACAATGAATTTCTCATATATATGACTACAAGGAAACTATAGATTAAATATATAAAAATCTAGTTATAAAAGAAAACATAGCATTGTACCTTCAAATAGCCTCGCATGAAAGTCATTCACTTCTTCATGATCCTGCAGATGCATCATACCTTCAAATTACCAATAAGGAGATATTGAAAAATTAATTTTCTAAAGCATTTTTTATTAACTAATTTTGAACTTCTAAAGATGTTATATCAAGCTTCCTAAATGCATGATCAATGAACTGAAGTAGATTAAGGTAAGAAAGTAGAGCAAGCATTATGTAACTAGAAGGCTTAAGCTAAACTTACTAGTAAAAGGTGTTCTTCTAGGTTGAATTTTTTGCACTTCCAACATGACCTGAAATGGAAGATCAGAATAAATTTTCTTTGTCCACGGGAAGTTTTAACAAATTTGAAACTAACTATTACCCTTTAAAGTCTAAAATATGTAGAAGTAGAGCGATTAGGCCTCAAAACATCCTGTAAAATCACGCGCAATATGAATAGGGAGAAATCATACAAGTAATCCTAGTTATGCCATCTAAAGATAAGGCTCATATGTATCAAGATAAAAGGATGGGAGGGTAGAGCACCAGGATTAGAATTTCACAATCCTTTATAAGTGAATATGTTTCTTTAGGAATGTCACTAACATCACTACATATTTAGACGCACGATCAACCCACATAAATAGATGATAAAGTTGAACTCAATTATAAGCAAGTACTTTTCCACTTAGGCAGAAGCTATTAAGGGAAACTCCAAATCCATAACACAAAAGAAATTAAATATCTAAAATGGATGACCAGTAAACCTTAAGAAATCAAGCATATTATGCTCCATCTTGAAAGTTAAAAATTAAAATATTGGCAAAGGAAGACAATTCCCTTAAAACCTTTATTTTTTTTTTTCAGCTAACAATGATCTAAATAATGGAAATTGACTTAAAAGTAGAGCATATTTTTAAGAGACAAACATGACTATAATGCAGGATGGGCAGCTTCTCTGTTAGGCATGACTTCGGAAGCTGATGTAGTGAAAAAATTGTTTTATAAGGAAAATTAGAAAATATTGAACCTTTGAAGATATTAGATAGGATCTTTTGATACACAATTTTTAGGTCTTCAACCTATAACAAAAGAAGAAGATTTGATTTCTTTCAGATGACCATTGTTATTAGGTTTTAGTACACACACTTTTTAGGTCTCCAACTTTTAACCCTTCTCATATATTAAATACAATTAGTCATATAAATATTTTCTAAATATATAATAAATTTATATGGTGTAAATCTTGAAGCAGCACTACTAGAAAACAACCTTTTTACATCGGTTCTTTTCACCATTCTACATCAGTTATGACTTGTCATCGTAGCAGGCGATGTTGAAAGTTACACGTCCTACAACGATGATTATCTGACCGATGTAGAATACCACACATTCGAAGATGGGTGTCTTGTAAAAGCCGTCGTAGAATAGTGAACATTCTACATCGGTTATTAACGCCGAACCGTTGTAGAATGTTAATCTTTCTAAACCATTCTACATCAGTTGTGCCTATAACCGATGCAGAATGTCATACTTTCTACATCACGTGCTGCCAAAATTGTAATAGTATCATAAACCATTCTACATCGGTTGTTCTAATAACCGATGTAGAATGATGATTTTTCTACATCATGTCTATGGGCACCGTAGTAGATGCTAAACCAAGAAATTTGAATCATCTTAAAGTTTCTATATAATATATACACACATAAACAGATGAAGAAAACCAAAACAAAAAAATCTTAGGTATAAAAAAGGAATTCTCAATTCGTAATCCCAAAGGCATGGTCACATATTGCTTAAGCTTTAGAAGCCATTGTTGCACAAAATAGTTGCAGGCCCAAAACCCAAACTTTAGACATTAAAAATATGAGCAACATGCATGATAAGTTTGCAACTCCATTCTTGACATGTCTTTCTAGAATACATGAATACCATGTAGGAAGAAATTTGGAATAGCAACTAATTAGTTATAGTCTGGTTTCCTAATAAAATACTATAGTATATATAATTTATACATTGAATATAAAATAAAGCAATAATTTATTCTTAGAGTCAAGAGAATTTTGTAGGAAGATGATGAAGCAAGGCTACACACGAGTGACAAAAAAGTCAACTTAATTATATTGTATGATACTATAAGAAAAAGAAAAGAGAAGAGAGGAAGATACCATTTTTTGGACTCTCTGGTATACCATTTTCTATGAAGCAAAGCGAAAATTAAATAAGCTATTACTACTTTGGAAGAGTGTTTAGTTCAAAGAATGGTTCTATCAACAAGGACATTTCAGATGACACTACATGTTAATCTAATGGACATAATTGACTTACATTCATCATACATGAATTGTAGATGTTGGTCCAGAAGGCAAGCTTCTCCTGCTGGTAAAGTCCGGCATATCTCAATGGTCCTATATACCAATTATAAAGCCCTAATTAAGGACAATTTTTTTGAGTCATGAGATGCAAAAGTAGTCATATATATTAATTTATCAAAGAGCTTTCAACAGTAGGAAACGATCTAACAGATCAAGTTCCTTGTACTTGGAATTATATTACCTTGCAATTGTCTTGTCCAGTAGATATTAAAGTCAAAGGTCCACTTGGTGGAATTCTATTGAGCTACACATGTTCAGTGCCAAAAACCAATTAAGAATCAATAAATTAATACTACTAATAATCAAATATGGACTTATGGGAAAATAAAAAGTGATATATTAGATAAATAATATATACGTATGCTAGGCATTTATATGTATGCTAGTGTCACTATTAGCTAAGTTATAAAATCAAGCTATATAATATATACTTATATATTAGATAGATAAAGTAAATTAATATTAAACCTATAGTTTAGCGTCTTCCCATCCATGAACTTGGCTATCTTTGTTGTGACATGAATACTGGTACTTGTCATCCACCTACACATAGTTAAATTCCACCAAACCATTATCCCCAAAATAATAACATACAATAATAATAATTCCTCTATCTCTCGTTATCTTTCTTAAAGTAATATATACTTTTAGTAAATAAAATTTGACAGCACTTTTAATAAAATTAAAAAGACAATATAAAAGGAAATAAATTAAAAAGACAAGTGATAATTACCTTTACAAACACTAATTATAAATCTGGACTCTTAAAGGATGAAAAAGGAGAAAACTGCATAGAATTACTACACTGTAAACAACCAAAACAGTGAATGAGGAATATTGAACTTGAACTATCTTTGTTGACTCTTCTGCACAACATATATAGCCAATATATGTTGAACTTGAACTTGAACTATCAAGTAAAATTTAATAAACGAATCTGTAATATTGAACTTGAACTTGAACTTATTGAAGAGAACAAGCATCAAGACAGTGCACAACTCCCACCTTAATTAATAAGATGGAAACAAAGAAAAGAAAAAGAAAAAAAATTCCCAAACTATGCAAACAAAGTTTCCTCCCAACTCACGCACGCCAATTACACATGCTATAAACTGCTATCTCTTTTTCTTTTTCCTTCATTTTTTATATCACCACAAAGTATTATGAATTCTCAATTAATATATATATATATTCTGATCTTTGTCATCAACTAAAGGGTAATAGTGAAATAAAATTCAACTTAACTTCTTCACAAATTAGAAAGGATAAATAAAATATGAAACTAGGCTTCTCCTTTCTTCAAAACAAAGATTGAAGAATTAAGAAATAAAAATAACGTACACAGCAAATTATTGAAAGATATTCAAGTTTAAAAAATTGGACCAAACAAACCCTTCTTAAATGGCTCTATTTCCAGAATTAAATCCAATGATGGTATAAGGGAAATAATTCCTGGACAGTAGACAATCTTTATTCTTGGAGAAGAAAATAGATAAATGAAAAAGAAAATGATATGTACAATAATATAAGTGGTGATATATATATCGTGATGAAAATATTAAAAAAATGAAAAGTGATAATATAGAATAATATTAATTTTCCCTATTTGAGTATTGTGACTTTCTCTATTATATGCATGGTATAGGAACATGAAAGGCTATATAGCTAACTGGTTCTAATTAAATTTCAAATTGATTCAGATGTAAAGTACGTACATAATATATGCAGCGCGTATGTATGATGCGAATATAAAACAAAAAAAAGTAAGTTGAATTGTTAAAGTAGGTGCGTGTGGTTGAGAAGGGCTAACTTGGAAGATCAGCACAAAAGAATATGTGGTTCAATGCAACTAAACAAGGAGACAAGTAATATTGAACTTTAACTATCAAGTAAAATTTAATAAACGAATCTATAAATATAGCCAATATATAAACATACCGAAATTGCTATTTCAATCTAATAATTTAGAAATTTAGAAATTGTTACGTTAAAAATTGCTATTTCAATCTCAAATAAAAAATGTGTGGACGAACAAAATAGAATGATTTCTTACCAAAGAGTGGACTTATTTCCTGCAATTAAAGGTCAGACATTGGAACCATTCAGAATCAGAGTAAGGCTGCCTACATAGACCCACAGCCACATCAGGTCCAAAAACCTTCCCTGGCCCCCTACAATAGACCCACAGCCACAGTGGTTCTTCGCTGTGCTGTTGATGCTCTGTCTCGAAGCGAAGCGTTCTGTTTTGCGGAGAAACGGCATCATGGCAGCACCCACTACAACAACCACACCCTCATCCTTAGCCACAAGTGCACAACAATGCAAACACCAACGCCCACGCTGCAGCACCCACACCACCCAAGCGTGCAAGTCAGAAACCCCCTTCACGCCCTCAGGGCTCCTCCAACGCCAGCGAATCCTCTACGTTCAAGACCATGGAACTTACCATGGTGCCGCCTCGGAAAAAGAGAAGCTTTCCCTATAATAAGGTGATTTCAAAGAAGGTGACAAAGCTTGTGCCAAAAATCCGCAATCTATGCCAAGTTGTTGGGACTCGAGACTCAAATAGACTCCGCCAATTCCTCACCTCTAGACCTCAACCTCGTCCTCGCCGCAGTGGCATCTGCTTGATTCCCCTTCCAGCACTTTATCGGGGCGACTCAAACTCTTCCTCTTCCTTTGTTATCGATCTGAACCATAATGAAGACGAGGTTAAGGGAAATGTACGTTTCTAGAATCTTCCATCAAAATTCGCATCAAATAATGAAGGCGAGGTTAATGAACACGTTTTGTATAATATATTTTATTAGTTTAGAGGGAAAACTGAAATAAATAAAATAATAATAAAATTTATAATTTCAAATCAAATGCGGTTTTCAAAAAACTGTAGTAGTATCGTAACTAACAAAGGCATGGAAGGCGGTTTTATAACACCGTTGTAGTTGGCTAAAAAAATGTTTTATTTACTAAAATGCCATTGTATCATTTAGTAATCAGTTTTTTTATAACCGATGTAGATAAGACGACGTGAAAAGATAATTTTGTAGTAGTACAAGTGTATTATTGGTATTAAGTAGCTATAAAAATATTTTTATTTGCATTTAGTCCTTTACAATTTAATATATTAAAAGGGATATAATTTCAATCTTTTCATTAAAAAAATTAAAGCACATGTCTTTGCATGTTAAAATATAAAAGTTAAAAATGAATGACTTTTTTTAAAAAATTAAAGTAAAATTAGTAATATTTAAAGGGTAACAAAATATGTAATTCAACCAAACTTTGTAGTAGTCATAGCTAAATTTTTTAGATTTGAAATTACTGGGGTTAAACCTTAATAGTTCTTTATCATTTAATCTGTGTGCTTTGTGGTGTCATATTGCCTTATACGATAAACAAAGGAGAACATGGAAGGAAAAAAACTAACTAATATAAATTCCTCATAACTAAAAATAAAGTGAACAAAAACTAGGATGCTATGACAATATTTAAATATGTTTAATTTTAATTTATCTATTTTCAATAGTAACTTTTCATCAAAATATTTATCAAAATTGAAAAATTAATTAAAAGTTACAAAATTAATTTTTTTTACATGATATTGTTATTTAACTTATTAAATTAGAAATATTTAGTTAGTAAATTAACTGTTAAGCTTACTAGTAAAGACATAATAATATAAAATATATATTTATGACTTTTACATAACTTCTTATTGACTTTGTGCCACAATGATGACAATGGCACGACCCCATCCCTAGAGAATGCATAAGCCATCCTGGACAAATTTTAAGCATCACATTATATTCATAAGTAACTAGCTATAGAAATTCAATACCTCTCATATGGAAAATGCACTACGGGAAGGTAATATCATCATTATTATTATTATTACTAGTTGAAAAATAGACATTTTGTGTCTTGTGCCTTAATTGTCTTTTTTTTAGTTGGATGTGGGTGTAATAATTATCATGTTAAAATTTATTAAATAATAATTACTTGTAATTGGGAGTGTTTTTTTTTTTAAAGTAATAGAAGAATAAATTAAGACTAATAACAAATGTATATAGAAATAATTACCTTTATTAGCAATTATAAATTTACCTTGTATTGCTAGTGACCAAAGTCAAACCACAGAAACAACAACAACTACCAAGCAAATAATGCCCCCAATTCCATTGCCGTATCTTCTCTTGAACAATCAACATCATTACTTTCACTCAAAAGGTAAGAAATGTTAGTAACTGAAAAGGTAATGCCTGAATGTAACCCATCCTACTATAATAGCCCACATTACTAAAAAATATACATTTAATATCGTCAATTTAACATCGATTACAAGATAAACCAATGTTAAATTGTATGTGGTGGCATTTTCGTAAATAACTGGAGCTTCTTAACATCGTTTTTGAAAAATCGATGTTGTTAGTAATTGCTTTTGGTTTTCTCGAATCCCAAATTGCTTCTTAACGACTCCTGAATCATTTTTCTTAAATCATAGACCATTCCTTATCTTTTGGTTTTCTCGACGTTTTCCTTAAATAAACGTTGGTGGCGGCTCCCCAATTTTCTTTCTTGGAAAACACTTTCTTTATCTTGTTTTAATCATTGTCCTGTCCTAACCCATGTTGTGACAACACTTATCAAATCATTTAGGATCACCATTTTTTTGTAGTTTTTAATGAAAGTTTAAATGTAAAATGAAATCCAATTCAATGTAAACACTTAAGTTACTAATGTAACCTTAACTTTGGGCATAACTAACCAGTAAATATCGTTGTACCTATGTGATAGAGGTTGAATTATCTATTCATAATATATAAAAGCTGAGTTCTTCACTATTATATTACAAGAAAAATGACCTATACCTACGGACAAAAACTATCACTATAAATAAAAAAAATCCATAGGTAAATGTATGATAGACTTTGTCCTATGGATGTTTCTTCCGTCAACTTTGAGGGGGCATATAGTGACGACTAATTGTCTGTCACTATAGGTTTTACCTACTATGTATAATGTGTAGGTAAAAGTCATTAACTTCTACTTACATCTCCTAACTATAGGTAAAAGTCTTTAATATGTACCTATCATCTTCAACTGTAGGTAAATATGTTTAACATGAACACCTCTAATAAGAAGACAATTCTAGGGTGTCAATTTGAGAGCCTAACTGGAAAGGTTATGACCTATTTGGTAACTAGGGATGCACCTTGGCATTGCAATCTGCCCTCCTCAACCTTGCCTTGCTATAACATGAGTGTCCAAATACTATTTTTCCTTAAATTATTACTAGCTGGAAGCTTCTGGCGGTTTGAATCGTGAGTCCAAAGAATGTTCTGGTTTAGCCTTGGGAAAACTAGAATCAGCAACAGGCTTTGCATTGTTATGTTGAGTTAATCCAACCACTGCCTTTATTCATGTGATTATCAATGTTTACTCTTGCTGCACTCACTTCTTGACCTTCTGGTTTGTGATTCTTGACATCAAGAAAAATTAAATGCTTGATTACAATCAGCATCCCTGTAATTTAAGTGTGAAAGAACTACTCCTACTGCACTCACTTCCTGTCTCCTTGTCTGCCTATCATAACATACAAGAAAAAAGGTAAAATTTTGTTTGGGGTTATGATGGATTTGAAGATGCAATAAGCTCTTGAGGACAAATGCAACAAGTGGTCAAGTCAAGTCAAACAACACCCAACACTCACATGAAGTGTGACATTTTGAACTTGACACAACAACTGATATGGAAGATTGGGGTAGTTTGGAATTTGTGATGTTGTTGTTCTTCTAGTAGAAGCTGCCACATGTTCATATTCAAATAAAAGGAAACAATATGCTTCAGCAAACCAAAACAAACAAAGTCATCACCTCAGAATCTTGGCTAAATATTGAAAAGAAACTAATGAGTTAGAGATTAAAAGAAGCAATGTAAGAAAAGTTATTACTTTGAAAAGAGAACAAGAGATTCATTCACCTGCTCACTATGTCCCTGAGGGAAGTAAAACACAAGGCTCCCAACCTGGGGTAATGACACAAGAGGCCCTGCACAAGCATGCCATAACTCTGAATTCAAAGTCTTTCTGACCCCTGAAAATTTTTTAGTAGCATCACACAAGCATATCATTAAAATGCAACCAAAAGGGTAAAAAATGATTTTCCAAAACAAAAAAAGAAAGAATAGGGACAACAAGAAGTAGTGTGCATGCTACCAAGTCCTACCCCTTTGCAACTTTAAGCTATTTATATCATTTAAATAATTAAGATCAAAACAAAGAAACTAGCAGTATACTTGTATTAAATGAAAAAAAATGAAATTAAATAACAGATGTAAAAGTTGAAGAGATAAGAAACCAGATATAAGGGATGACTAAGTACCATCACAGTATTTTGAAAGAATATTAAGGAATACCAATAAATGAATATGAAAAAAATGAATATGAAAAATCAAATAGTTATAATAACGTACATAATCAAATTTGGAAGGTAGTTATATAAGGAATACCAATAAATGAATATGAAAAAAATGAAATTAAATAAAAGATGTAAAAGTTGAAGAGATAAGAAACCGGATATAAGGGATGACTAAGTACCATCACAGTATTTTGAAAGAATATTAAGGAGAAGAGCACCCTGTCCAGCCTATAGGATGCAAAGAATCAAGGATAAAATTAGGTAAATGACCAGTCAGAGTAGAAACGCGTCAGTTTAACATTAATAAATTATAAGGACACATCCCATAAGACAACCTAAAAGTGTTATGTGTGTGTAAGTATGTATGTATTTATATTAAATAACAAGTTGTGCAAGCTAATAATTACCTCTCACAAGACAACACAAGCTTTGCATCAGGATCAGTTTCAGCATTCTGCATGAGATGGCGGCTTAAAGCCCAACCAACTATCTTCTCTGCATCTGCAATATAGCAAAAATGTTATATGAGATATTTAAGCAGCAAATCCTTAAGCACATACTGGTAGAAAATACTAGTATGTGCTTTCGATACAAGTCACAAGTGTTTTTGAGATCTTTTCTACTGGAAATATAGAGTTTTTTTCAGTAGAGAAGCTCTTAAAAGAGCTTCTAGCCTTGTATCCAAACAGGCTCTAAGTGTCTAATCCTTAATGCACAAGGTCTCGAGTCCTTCACACTCCACCCCACAACGGCTCAAAACCTATAAATAAAATTAAATGAAAACAGTTAAGAACATCATCACAACAATTATAGTCTACACAGCTCAAATTATTTAACATCTTTAATTATTTTTTTCTTTAGTACACCAAGTCATGAACATGTTTAATTCCAACTTAAATTTTAATATATTTTTTTAAAATTATCAATAACCAAAAATAACATCTTAGCACAATATAAGGTACTAGTATTTGTCATAAATCTAATATATAATGTATATATTTAAAATATTTATTTATTATAAATTTTAGTTATATAAATATAAATATTTGTTCTATGTAATATAGAGGTTAAAATACTGTTATATATATTATTTGAAATTTGGATTGATGTCCACAAATCAGAATTGGTGGATTGACCCATGCCCCCGAGAAAGGGTAGGATGTGGACATTTGATAGTTGGCACTTTCCAGTTGCAGGTCATGTAACTCAACAAACATCCAAAATGTACTGCTAAACATGCAACATCATCACACTCATGCATACCAATCTTTAATTAAGAAAAATGAAAAGTTTAACATAAGCATAACTAATTATTCATCTTTTTTGTTGAATTAACTAATTATTCATTTGATGCTTAGAAACGGATTGAAAATGTATCATGGGATTTAATTGAATTGTTAAAAAGAAAAGAAAAGAGTCCTGTTTCTCATATTAGCTTAGTCTATATCACAGTATGAAAGAGTTGTTAGGAAGAAAGAAAAGAAAAGAAAGCAACATGAAAAGGTAAAGCTAAAATATTGATTTTGGACCATAGTTGATAAAAGCAACACCCAAGATATAAAATCCAAATGCTTATTACAAAATTCAAATACAAAATAATATAAATGAAGCAAGAAGTATAGACGAAAAGAGAATAAATTATATATGAATGAAGCAACTGCTGCTAAAAGCCACGTGGCATTTTCTCATTTCAATTCACCTAAATATTATTCCAGCTAAATAATTTTTTTCACATATATGGTACAATTTCTTCAACAATCAACTTGTCCCTGCTTCAGATTTTAGCTCATAAAGTAGAGTAACTGACAACTTACCATCTATATTTAGTAAATTTATTGGGTGAGTAAGAAAAACTGCAAGGTTTTTTGGTTGATGAAGGGTAAACTAAGTTTTGCTTTCAAAACAAAAACCTGAGTTTTTTTGGAAGGACCTGTTTGAGAGCATTTTATTATGAGAAATACAAGTTTAGAGGGGAGGGGGATGTAGGGGTGAGTTAGAATTGAATTAAAAAATTTTCTATCATCCAATTTTTAATAGAATACAATGGTCTCATTTGATTCATGTAGCTGACTTCACATAGAGGGAACATATTCTAATTGTTGTAGTTGTTGTCATTGACATTGCTGTTGGAGCTGGAATATAGAGGTGGATTAGAATTGAATTTGCACAAATTTGCGTGTACCTGCGTGTGCTTGATCTTGCACAAATTTGCACTTATTGTCTGATCTTTCAACACAAAATTGCAACTCCTACTTGAGCCAATAGTAAAGTTGGGTGTGCAAATTAAAACATTCGGATTCTACAGCAACAACAAAATCAAATTCCAAGTAAACAAAAATTTGGACTTTGGAGTGAACTTGAATTTCACTCAGAAACAAAAACAAATAACAATAAATAAATAAATTACCTACGCAGACTGAGACAAGAGTAACTGTGTTAAATAAATTACCTGTAATAGAAAACAAGTCCGATGAGGGAGACATTTTAGCGGAAGACCAAAGAAGAGCATCATTTCAGTAACTGTGTTAATTTATTTTTTCCAATGCTTGGACTTATTGCTACAAATTATAATAAATTTCCCTCTACTATGATACCTATAAGGAAAGATGTAATAAACAACTACCATTTTTAAGGAGATGGGTAAAAATATCCCCCATAGTCAAAGCCAGATCAGAATTTTCACAGCTCATAGCAGGTGTTTATGCATTAATAGGTTATTCAATCGAAGATGTACAAATTTAGTTATTCAATCAAAGATGTACAAATTTAGTTCCATTCCTTCTTGCCAATTGCCATATAAACCCGCTACGTCTAAATCACTCCCTTCAATCATAATCTTATACGTTGTCCTAATTCCTAAAACCCGCTACGGTTTCAATAAGCTTTAACCTAGTTGTAATTCTCGCAAATCCAACATAATAACAATCAAACTTTATAGGAGAGTACACAAGTACAGATCAAGATAAAGAGAACATAATTTATCACACATTTCGTCACCAACGACTATAATCCTTTCAACATAAACTCAAAAACCAAATAGGTCCTATAACCTAATCAGTTGTCTAAGTTGGCGGAGTGAGATGAAGATTTTTAGTATCAGAAATTGAATTTAGGCAAGGTATTTAAAAAAATAGTGAAAGAAAACAATTACTGAAAGATGATAGGAATTGACCTTCTTCTCAATTACAGTAGAGTGAAGTGATGAAGGAATCTGCTGGGATTGGAGACCCTCGCATCTCTTCTTATGCAAACTCTCTTCCCTATGGTTCTTTCGAATCTCCATCATGGTATCCCCTCGGCGCCGGTGACCTTCATCGGAGTCCACAGCGACCTTGTAGCGGTTCCAACGAACCTCGGTCCTGGTGTTGGCAGAAGGTCGATACGACTTCGTGTTGGATTTGGAATTGGATTCGGGTTTGAGATGGCAACGAAGTGAAGAGGGTTTGGGGGTTTTATTGTTTGGGAGTTTGAAAAGAGAGTGTTTATTGAATTGGGGGCAGAAGTGTGGTTCTATTGCTCTTTCTTCGGTATGTTAATAATTATTTTAATATGTTAAAATAATTATTTTAATATGAGAAAATAGTGAAAATATTGTATGTTATTGAGTTTGTGATTAACTTTCTTAAAATAATTATTTTAATATATTTGTTTTTATTGTATTTTACTTACACTATTATTTGTAGGTAGAAACTTTTTAAATTTTATTTACACCAATGGACCGTAGGTACAAGTTTGATAGGATTTTACCAACACTAAGTAATCTTAGGTATAAGTTTTTTGAAATTTTACCAACACTAAGCATTTGTAAGTAGAAGTTATTTTGAGTTTTACCTACACCAAATAAAAGTAAGTACAAACTTTTGAATTTACCTATGACAAACAATTGTAGGTATAAGTATTTTTTGACTTTTACCTACACTAATTTATATGTGTAGACAAAAGCCTTCGTAGGCATATGTCATTTTTTTTTGTATATGCTGCCACATCAGCAAAATTGATGATTTAGAGAAAGGAGAACATTCTCCTTTTGTGTCTATCACTTCTCTTTTCCCTCTTCCTTCTTCATTGTTTCTCACAACATAACAAAACCTATATCAAAACATTTCAATTCAATCTTACTCCACACTATTAAACTGCCACATCAGCAAAATTGATGATTTGGAGAAAGGAGAGCATTCTCCTTTTGTGTTTATCACTTCTCTTTTCCTTCTTCCTTCTTCAATTTTACTCACAACATAACAAAACCTATATCAAAATATTTCAATTCAATCTTACTCCTCACTCACTAGTAAGCTGCCACTTCAGCAAATTTGATAATTTGGAGAAAGGAGAACATTCTTTTTTTTTTTTGTCTATCACTTCTCTTTTCTTTTTTCCTTCTTCAATGTTACTCACAACATAACAAAACCTATATCAAAACATTTCAATTCAATCTTACTGACCTCCAAATGCTTCTGATGTTCACATCCCTCATTCTTCAATGTTCTATATTAAATTCTATAACCATTTTCTTTTACATTTTATATATCATTCAATTTTTTCATATTAGTAATTTCTAATTTCTAACATATTTTCTACTCTATAAATATAAATAAAAATAAATATTTCACATAAAAAAATTTCATGATCTAAAATTAGTTTTCAAACTAATCTATAAAAAAAATATGTTGGTTAAACAAAGTTAAAATTTAATTTGTAAAAAAATATATTTCACATTAACTTTAACTATTACAAATATAAATTTATTTACTATCTCCAATATTACATATCACAAAATTTAATTTTTTTAACATTAAATTACTTTAAAGAAATTTTATATTGATTAAATTTACTTAATATTTTTAATTTTAATCCGATTTGCACTTTTAAATATATTGCAACGGAAGCTCCACTACATGTAGCGATAGGGAGAATATGATTTCAAAATTCAATAATATTTTACAAGAGGGAAACTTATACACTATACATAATTTAAGAATTGTTTCAACAAATGATGCATACAAACCTGTCAAATGAACATTCAAAGAATAATATATAAAATTTGAGTTCCTCACTATTATGTTGTCATGTCAGCAAAATTGATGATTTGGAGAAAGGAGAAATTGAAATTATTTTTCTAAATTTAATTTTTATATTTTGAGATGTTTCTTTACTATCTTAAGTATTATTGTTAATTCAACGTATTTAATAAATAAATAATTTTAATTCAATTAAGCCTATATCATACTTTTTGCTTACAATAATTTTTTTATATTTTATTTACTATAATAATTTTAATTTACTAACAATTATATTTTAATAATTGTTTTTTAGGTGAGTATTCAATAAACTCAACTTCAAGTACAATGATCTATATCAACCTAGACAATCCTAATTTTGCAAAGTTCAAGACAGGTAAAATGAACTTTTCCTTTTTATTTTATTTTATTATACACATTTTGTAATATTCAACAAAAAAAAATCGTCAGTTTATTCTTATTCTTTGATTGATGTAGTTAAAAAATTATAAATTTTATTCTAAATAATTACTTTGTAGAAAAAAATGGAGACACATCAAATAAATGAACTATCTTCTCAAGTTCTGCCAACATTAATCTTGACAAGAGAATCTCAAAAAATAAAAGATCTTTGCAAGATATAATGTCCATGAAATGGGTATGATATGCTAATCTACCATACCTTCATATTCATAATGTTCAATAATACTTTATTTTTTCTTAGTTTTAACATATATAAAATAATAGGATAATGTGTTCACTATTCATGCAATAATCAACGAGATGGACGACACGTTTGGTTGGAATAATGTTGCATGTGAGATATGTCAAAAAAAAGTTACAAAAGATGAAAATCAATGCACTTGTAGAGAATGCAAACAACCATTCAAGTACCCAACAACAAGGTTTAATGTTTTGTATATAATGAATTATTTTTTATAACATAATTAAATAAATATTAAAAATTTAAAATCTTGTTTAGGTTCAAGATACAATTGAAAGTCTTTGATAACATTGGTGTAGCAACATTCATAATGTTCAATCAAGATGCGCAACAAATTCTAAACACAACAACATCTAAACTCCTTCACACCCAAAATGCAAATAAGGTTGACATACCCCCAATATTGTATACCCTTTGCAAACACACTTTTATTTTTGAAATCATGATCACAACTCATAACTTGAAGGAAGGATTTCAAACCTATACCGCCGCAAGGACTTTTATCCCAAAAAAATATCATTCAGCATGATCCTTTCCTCAAAGAAATTAAACAGGTAACCATATTTATAATTTATTTTCATTTTTACTTCTTGTACAAAATATTAATAGTTTAATCCAATAATTAATATTTTTATTAAAAAAAGGAGCCTACTTCACCACAACAAATATCATTAGATGAGTCAGGTGAAGAACTAATTATATGTCAAAGCCCAAAGTTACTGATGAGGACACAACTAAGGACAAGGACCATGAAGCACTTGAAGGGCCAATGACCAGAGGCAGACTTAAACAGGCCCAACACGTCATAGAGACAAGGCTGGTCATTTGTATAGCTGCCATTGATGATGATTGAAGGCCCAAGTTGAGAAAGATGAAGGCCCAAAGGCAGAGGCACTACCAAGACTATTAATTGTTGCTGAAGGCCCAAACTAATTTAAAGGCCCAAGTTAAATATGTTTTTAGTTATAATTTTTATTTATTGTAATTTTGGCCCAAACTGTTTAGAAGGCCCATGTCTATTTTTATCTTTTTGTTCAGATACACTATAAGTATTGGTTTTTGTTTTCAATAAAGGAACTTTTGGCATTTTCATAAAATTTGGTGAGAGCTTCTCTCTGGGTTCCTTGTTGAACCAATATCAGACTTATCAAGGTAATTCTTGTGGCATCTACCCTGACTTATCTTCCTTCACTGGAAGTGGCGTCATCCAAAATCTCCGTAGCCTGTATCAAACGATCCGCTCCTAGTCAGGTTCACATCATCTGGTATCAGAGCTTCGACTCTTGATACAAGTTCTATCCTATCCTATCCTATTTTTTTTCTTTGTAATTTGTCTAGGTTCATGTTTTTGTCCTTGTTCTGTTATTTGCATTCTTGTTTACATCTTGTTTCGTTCTTGTTTGCGTCTTGTGTTCTGTTATTGGCGTTCTTGTTCTTGTTCTTGTCACGTTCTTGTTCTTGTTTCTTGGGTCTTTCAGACTTTATGTCAAAAAAAAATCTGTTTGAGTTCTTGTTTCTTGTTCTTGTGCCTGTCATATTGTATTTTGTCTTCTGTTCATAACTTTTGTTTCAGCCTATTCGAGTTCTGTTTGGGGTAAAAATTGCCTAATTGCCGAATTGCTAAATTGTCAAATTTGCCTAATGATGATTGCCTATTGAATGAATTCTAATAGCTGGACGTCTGAAAAAAAAAAAGAAAAAAAGGAAAAAGAAGAATGAAAAAAAGAAAGAAAGAAAGAGAGAAAGAAAGAAAGAAAGACAAAAAAAGAGGAAATAGTTGCAAAAAAAAAAGTTTGGAAGAGATTTGGGTGTTCGATCTTTGAACACGAAATTGAGGAATTTAGAGGTCTTTTTTTGGAAAGAAAATCATGGATCAAATCCCCTTATCTAGATTCTCCTCTGAATTCTGAGCGTGTTTTGATATATAGTGGGCCTCAAACGGACAACCATAGCAAAAGTTATGAGCATTTGAAGTTTACTTGTCCTATATGTTGCCATATCTATTATCCTATCTAATATCTTATCTGTTACCCTATCTAATATCTTATTTGTTATCCTATCTAATATCTTATCTATTATCCTATCTAATATCTTATTTGTTATCATATATGTTACCCAAATTAAAGCTAATCTGTTATCCAAATCCAATCTAATATATTATTATCCAAATCAAGTCCAAGTTGTTATCCCAAATCAAATCTGTCTGTGATCATTATGTTGTTTTTCCTTTTATTTTATATTTCCTTGTGTGTCTAATTTGGTCCATCCAGGAACTTAAGAGGAAACACAAGTGGTAAAAGGCAAGAGGGAATACATTACACAAAAGCCTATTGAGAGCATCAAGCACGAGTGTACTACCATCTAAGAGTTAAACACGTGAGTAGAGTGTGGTGAGGTCCTGAAACCCTTAATAATTTTTATTGCACATTTTTTTTCCTGTTGAATTATGGCTGGAGCAGATGGTGGTGGTGACGAGTATCATCAGTTGGACGGAGCTCAACGTTTGTTACTGGATGCGATGAATGCACAAATGCAACGTTTGCTGGACCGTACCAATGAGGAGGTCTATGGACGACTAGAAGTTTTGGAGAACCAAGCCAATCAGAATGCTAGACGAAATATAGATGGGAATAGAGGTAACAATGGCGGTAATGACGGACCGAGGCAGAACTGGGTTGAGGGAGTAAAGCTCAATGTTCCTCCCTTCAAAGGTAGAAGTGATCCAGATGCCTACTTGGACTGGGAAATGAAGATTGAGCATGTATTTGCCTGCAATGACTACACTGATGAGCAGAAAGTCAAGCTAGCAGCAGCTAAATTCTCCGACTATGCCCTTGTTTGGTGGCATAAATACCAGAGAGAAATGCTGAGAGAGGAACAATGAGAGGTAGATACATGGACTGAGATGAAAAGGGTGATGAGAAAAAGGTATGTGCCCACTAGCTATAACAGAACCATGCGACAGAAACTCCAAGGGCTGTCCCAAGGGAATTTAACCGGGGAAGAATATTATAAAGAGATGGAAATGGCGTTAGTGAGGGCCAACATCGAAGAGGACTCCGAAGACACAATGGCTCATTTCCTGAATGGTCTAAACCCTGAAATCAGAGATGTTGTTGAATTACAAGAGTATGTGGCGTTGGATGACTTGTTACATAGGGTGCTCCGGGTTGAACAGCAAATTAAAAGAAAAAGTGCAACAAGGAGGAACTCACCCAATACTTACAACCAGAACTGGACCAACAGATCCAAGAAGGAGGGAGGTAATTCATTCTGCCCTGCAGCCACATCCCTGCATGGAAAGTCAGCAGCGTCCAGTGTAGGTGGAAGCAAACATAACACCTCCACTTCCTCATCCAATACTGGAACTAGAAATATAAAATGTTTCAAGTGCTTAGGCAGAGGACATATTGCTTCTGAATGTCCAACCAGGAGGACCATGATCATGAAGGCTGATGGAGAAATCACTAGTGAGTTTGAAATCAGTGAAGAAGAAGTGGAAGAAGAAGAGTATGAGGAGGAAGCTATGTAGGGTGATATGTTGATGGTGAGAAGGCTGTTGGGAAATCAAATGCAGCCACTGGATGACAATCAAAGAGAAAATATTTTCCACACCAGGTGTGTAATTAATGGTAAGCAGTGCTCTTTAACTGTTGATGGAGGAAGTTGTACCAATGTTGCAAGTTCCACATTAGTGATCAAACTGAATTTGGAAACTAAGCCCCATCCTAGACCATACAAACTTCTATAGCTTAGTGAAGATGAAGAGGTAAAAGTGACTCAACAGGTTGAGGTGTGTCTCACCATTGGGAGATATAATGATAGGGTGTTGTGTGATGTGGTCCCAATGGAAGCGACCCATGTGCTATTAGGAAGACCGTGGCAGTATGATACCCAAGCAGTGCATGATGGCTTCACCAACAAAATATCTTTCAAGCAAGCTGACTAGAAAATTGTTCTCAAACCGTTATCTCCTAAAGAGGTTTGTGAGGATCAGATAAAAATGAGAGAAAAGAAAAAGAGTGAAACACTTGAGAGGAAAAAGAGTGAAACACTTGAGAAGGAAAACAGAGGAAAGAAAAAGAGTGAAACACTTGAGAGGGAAAAGAGAGAAAACAAAAAGAGTGAAACACTTGAAGGCAAACAACTTTGTTTCGCAACAAAAAGGAAGGTAAAGAGGGTGTTTTGTGTGAGACAACCCCTCTATTTATTGTTTTCTCAACGTCAGATGTTGCATGCTAACCCAATTGATGAATTTAAATTGCCTTTTAGTATTTAGTCTCTTTCTACAGGATTTTGATGATGTGTTTCCAGCAAGTGTACCGGATGGTTTGCCACCATTGAGGGGAATTGAGCATCACATTGATCTCATTCCAGGAGCGTCATTGCCCAATCGGCCAGTTTATAGGAGCAACCCACAAGAAACTAAGGAGATCGAAAGGCAAATGTCCGAACTCCTGAGCAAAGGTTGGGTGAGAAATAGTATGAGTCCGTGCGTTGTACCTGTCATTCTAGTACCCAAGAAGGACGACTCATGGAGGATGTGTTCTGATTGTAGAGCCATAAACAACATTACCATCAAGTATAGGCATCCAATTCCTAGGTTAGATGATCTTCTTGATGAACTGTATGGTGCATGTGTGTTTTCCAAAATTGATTTGAAAAGTGGCTATAATCAGATTAGAATTAGAGAGGGAGATGAATGGAAAACTGCCTTTAAAACAGAATATGGTTTGTATGAGTGGATGGTTATGCCATTTGGTTTGACTAATGCACCTAGTACTTTCATGAGATTGATGAACCATGTTTTAAGGGAATTTATTGGGAAATTTGTGGTGGTGTACTTTGATGATATTCTTATCTATAGCACTAGTCTTGATTTGCATGCTGAACATTTGCAATCTGTTTTAAGTGTGCTTAGGAAAGAAAAATTGTATACCAACCTAGAAAAGTGCTCCTTTTGTACTGATCATGTGGTGTTTCTGGGTTTTGTTGTTAGTGCTGAGGGAGTACGGGTGGATGTGGAAAAGGTTAAGGCCATCCAAGAATGGCCAACACCTAAGACCCTGAGTGAGGTGAGGGGATTTCATGGTTTAGCAAGTTTCTATAGGAGATTTGTTAAGGATTTTAGTACATTGGCAGCACCTCTAACTGAAATTGTTAAGAAGAATGTGGGTTTCAAATGGGGTAAGAAACAAGAAGAGGCCTTTGCTGCCCTCAAACATAGGTTAACTGATTCACCCATTCTTGCTATGCCTAATTTTGCAAAATCATTTGAAATTGAGTGTGATGCATCAAATGTGGGTATTGGGGCTATTTTGGTTAGAGCTTTACAAACTTGGCAGCATTACTTATTACCCAAAGAGTTTGTCATCCATAGTGATCACAAGTCCTTAAAATACTTAAAAGGCCAAGGAAAGCTTAATAAGAGGCATGCTAAGTGGGTAGAGTTTTTAGAGCAGTTTCCATATGTAATCAAACATAAAAAAGGGAAAGGGAATGTAGTGGCTGATGCGCTGTCTAGGAGACATGCTTTACTTGCTATGCTTGAAACTAAACTGTTTGGTCTCGAGTCTTTGAAAGACATGTATGTGAATGATGTGGACTTTGCTGAAATTTTTGCTGCATGTTAAAAGTTTTCTGAAAATGGTTATTATAGGCATAATGGATTCTTGTTTAAAGTAAATAAATTGTGTGTGCCTTCCATTAGAGAGTTGCTTGTGAGTGAATCACATGAGGGGGGGGGGGGGGGAGGGGGGTTGATAGGACACTTTGGGATTCAAAAGACCCTGGAAATTCTGCAAGAGCATTTCTTTTGGCCTCATATGAGGCGTGATGTGCATAAGTTTTGTGGTCATTGCATTGTGTGTAAACAAGCTAAATCTAAGGTTAAACCTCATGGATTGTATACTCCTTTGCCTATTCCTGAATATCCTTGGACTGACATATCTATGGACTTTGTTTTGGGGCTGCCTAAAACCAAGAATGGAAAGGATTCTGTGTTTGTTGTTGTTGACAGGTTTTCTAAGATGGCACACTTCATCCCTTGCAAGAAAGTGGATGACGCTTGTCATGTGGCTGATTTGTTTTTCAAAGAAATAGTGCGGCTTCATGGATTACCGTACTAAATTGTTGTTTTCTACTACTTGTCACCCACAAACTGATGGTCAAACTGAGGTAGTCAATAGGACTTTAGGTACACTGCTTAGGACTGTTTTAAAGAAAAACCTTAAATCTTGGGAAGCATGTTTGCCTCATGTTGAGTTTGCTTATAATCGGGCTGTCCATAGCACAACTAATTGTTCACCATTTGAGATAGTGTATGGATTTAATCCTTTGACTCCTCTTGATTTGTTGCCTATGCCTAACATTGCTATGTTTAAGCATAAGGACGCACACGCTAAAGCTGAGTATGTGAAGAAGCTGCATGAGCAAGTGAAGGCTCAAATTGAAAAGAAAAATGCGAGCTATGCAAGGCAAGCCAACAAAAGCAGAAAGAAAGTCGTGCTTGAACCAGGTGATTGGGTTTGGGTACACCTGAGGAAGGAGAGGTTCCCAAAATATAGGAAGTCCAAGCTTCAACCTAGAGGAGACGGACCATTCCAAGTGTTGGAGAAGATCAACGACAATGCCTACAAGATTGACTTGCCTAGTGAGTATAATGTAAGTGCCACTTTCAATGTGTCTGATCTATCTCTTTTTGATGTAGATGGAGGAGCCTTGGATTTGAGGACAAATCCTTTTCAAGAAGGAGGGAGTGATGAGGACACAACTAAGGACAAGGACCATGAAGCACTTGAAGGGCCCATGACCAGAGACAGACTTAAACAGGCCCAACACGTCATAGAGACAAGGCTGGTCATTTGTATAGCTGTCATTGATGATGATTGAAGGCCCAAGTGGAGAAAGATGAAGGCCCAAAGGCAGAGGCACTACCAAGACTATTAATTGTTGCTGAAGGCCCAAACTAATTTAAAGGCCCAAGTTAAATATGTTTTTAGTTATAATTTTTATTTACTGTAATTTTTGGCCCAAACTGTTTAGAAGGCCCATGTCTATTTTTATCTTTTTGTTCAGATACACTATAAGTATTGGTTTTTGTTTTCAATAAAGGAACTTTTGGCATTTTCATAAAATTTGGTGAGAGCTTCTCTCTGGGGTCCATGTTGAACCAATATCAGACCTATCAAGGTAATCCTTGTGGCGTCTACCTTGACTTATCTTCCTTCACTGGAAGTGGCATCATCCAAAATCTTCGTAGCCTGTATCAAATGATCCGCTCCTAGTCAGGTTCACATTAGTTACAAGCATCCAATAAGTCAAAAGGTGCATCTTCATCATCTAATGAAGAAGTTTATCAAATCTCACAAAGTCCATTAAGAAAAAAGGTAAATAAACAAACTGTCACAAGTCAAAGTCCAAAGCTACAACTATCCAAGAAGTCAAAAGATGCATCATCATCATCAAAAGAAGAAGAAAGTCCGTTAAAGAAAAATGTGTAAAAACAATATGTCATAAGTAAAAGCTCAAAGCTACAATCATCCAATAAGTCAAAAAATGCATCTTCATCATCAAATGAAGTTTATTCAATCTCAAAAAGTCCATTAAGGAGAAAGACGAATAAACAAGCTCTAACATCCTCTGATTTTGATGAAGAGTCAATCTTACTTCAAAGTTTAAAAAAGAACACAACAAAGAAAACAAAAATCAACAACAGATCACCAACAAAAGGAAATAAATACAAAAACTCTATTTAAATGAACAATTTTTGGTGTTTTATTCGAATCATTTTTATATTTTTAACCATTATGGTTGACTATTTTTCTTTCATTAAATATATTTCTTTGGCTACTTTATTATGTCAATTTGATTACATAACGTTTACTTTTATCTTCACGTTAATCAACTTTAGTTAAGTGGTCAACCTCCAATTTTAGAATATTCCTTATAAATATATTGATAAATAAAAAATATCATAATTTATACATAATTTTTTTTATCTCCTTTAACAAAAAATGATACAAAATATCTTTAACAATTATATTTTTAAATTTAATTTATCAAACAAATAATTTATTTAAATATTTCTTTAATTATTTATAAACATGTGCATCACGCGGGTCTGTGTCTAGTTCTCATGATACATGACCCATGCTTTTCTCATATAACTTCAGTCCTTCATGCATTAGACAAACAAATTCTTGTTCACGTTACTTTAGAACAATTATATTAGAAGGATTAGAGTTAACCACCAACTAGAAAGGGTTAATCATTTTGTACTGTGGACTTATCCACCTTAATTATAGCACAAATACAATTTTTCGTCATATGGTGTGCCCTAAATATAAAACAATTATAAGAGTTACCAAGTATATTAAATCATTTAGAATGACCATTTTTTTGTAGTTTCTAGTAAAATTTTGGCTATAAAATAAAATTCAATCGAATGTAACTAATTGAGTTACTAAAGTAACATTGACTTTGCACATAACTAACTAGTGAAAGTTTGGATGAAAAACAAAATCAAATCAAATGTAACCACTTAAGTTACTAAACTAACCTTAACTTTTAGCATAAATAACCAGTGAATGTTTGGATGTAAAACAAAATCCAATCAAATGTAACAACTTAAGTTATTAAAATAATCTTAATTTTTTGAATAACTAATAAGTAAAAGTTTGGAAGTAAAACAAAATTCAATCAATGTAACCACTTGAGTTACTAAAGTAACATTAACATTGGGCATAACTAACAACTGAAAATTTGGATGTAAAACGAAAAGCACTCGAATGTAATCACTTGAGTTACTAAATTAACCTTAATATGTGGCATAATTAACCCGTGAAAGTTTGGATGTAAAATGAAATCCAATTAAACTATAACCACTTAAGTTACTAACTATAGTAACTTTAACTTTCAGCATAACTAATCAGTGAAAATTTGGATATAAAATGAAATTCAATCAAATGTAACTACTTGAGTTACTATAGTAACATTAACTTTTGACAAAACTAACTGGTGAAAGTTTAGATGTAAAACAAAATTTAATCGAATGTAACCATTGAAGTTACTAAAGTAACCTTAACTTTTGGAAAAACTAATAGTAAGAGTTAACATTTGCCTTATACACTTATCAAATTATCTAGGATCATCATTTTTTTGTAGTTTATAATGAAAGTTTTGCTTTAAAACGAAATCCAATTAAATGTAACTACTTAAATTACTAATGTAACCTTAACTTTGCACATAACTAACCAATGAATGTAACTTATGTTATTCCTTAAGTATAGGTAGAATTAATCCCTTAGATGACATCACAGGTTTATTTTGATGACATTTATTTTGATGTTACTTTAATTTAACCATTTTATGCACACAACTATCCTGAAAATAACATTTAATTAATCATAAATATATAATATAACACATAATTGAAGACTCTATTCTAAAATAAAGAATGTTTGTTATTTGTATCCTTAAAATAACATTCAATTAATCTCATTGTTATTCTAAAAAATAACATCTAATTAACTCGAAATAACATTTTAATCGAGATTCTCAATTCTATCATCAATCTCATTATCTTGAGAGAGTAGGTCTTCATCTTTAACAACTAATTTAGCAGTATTAGTTGATACACCAATTCGGTGTTCACTATCAGCAACCTTCATTTCTTGAGTTTCATGTACAGAACATAAGGTTACTTTAAAATTCACAACTATACTTTCAAGCTTTTCAACCCAACTTATTTGAGCAAGAAGCTTTCTTTCTTGGAATTGAAGATAGGAAAGAAAATCAAGTTGAAAACTATCTTCACGAAGCCATATAAAAAATCAGCACTTCGTATCATTCTAATAAAAAACAAAAATTGGGTGAGAGCCTTCAGATAGCAACAAATACTAGCCTTGCTTATAAGTAATCATATTCATGCTTTATGCCGATACTAAGCACAAAAGTAAAGGGTGAATAACTTACAAAGTCACTAGAAATAAAGTAAACCTTGAAGTGAGATAATAGTGTGGTAATGCATCAAAGGCTCTGATTCCATTACAAAGTAATGTGAGGGAAATACAAAAGAAAGATTATTTAGTGAGTTGGTAATGACATCTCTAATTCCATTGGCAATAAATGAAAACAAATCTGAAACAGGGTTATAAAGATTATCATAGTAAGAGCTCTATCTCTCTTCTCATAGAGATGGTGCAAAATTGCACTTTTGATCTTCGTCTTGTTATTGTTATGATCGATTCTTTCATTAGCAGTGAAGGTGTTGAATTCTTTCATTAGCAATGAAGGTGTTCCATATGTAAATTTGATTTTTCGAAGCTTCACCAATCTCAACCTTCACTTTCAGAAGCTACATATAATTGCAATATTAATAAAAATATTTCAAAAGGCCACAAATAGGTAAAAAGAAGACATTGCTACAATATATCATTGCCTAGCATTTTGATTTGCTATATTAATATGTCACTACCCAACTTTTGGATTTGTTATTTCTCCTCTTTGTTGGCCACCAGTTACATTATTTCAATCAAATTTGACTAGTTTAAATATTTTTTTTCTTCTAAGTCCAAAACCACATACAAACTTAAACAAGCTAAAATATAATGAAATTAAAAAAAAAGAAATAGATGTAGCTAGAACTCAATATAGTAATAATAAAAAGTACAGATTAAAATTGCAAGTTAACAAAATAATATCATGACATTAGTAACCATTCTCAATAAGAGAATTAACCACCATGATATACACTTTAAATGTATTAGCCATACATAGTCAAGTTAACCACTGGGATTTATATAGTTAACAACTTTTAAATAGTGTGAAACATTAAAAATTATGCCCATAATCTTTAGATTAACAATATAGGGCACATCATGTGACTTGATTAAGACAATGAAGATAAAATTATGCACTATAGTAATTTCAATCTGTATAAAAATTGTTAACCATGTATAAAACAATCTTAACCATCCTTGTTAACATAGTTAACCCAATGAAAGTACTAGTTTACAAATTAATATCATGACATCAGTAACCATTCTCAATAAGAGAATTAACCATCATACGAACTCTAAATGTATTAGCCATAGATAGTCTAGTTAGCCACTGGGATTAATACCATTAACAACTTTTAAATATTGTGAAACATTAAGCATTATGTGCATAACTTTGAGATTAACGATACAAGGTGCATCATATTACATGATTAAGACAATAAAGATAAAATTATGTGTTATAGTAATCACAGATTGTATACAAATTGTTAACCATGTACAAGACAATTTTAACCATCATGGTTAACATAGTTAACCTAGTGACAGTACTAGTCTACAAAATAATATCATAACATCAATAACCATTCGTATGAAGAGAATTAACCATGATATATTCTTCAAATGTATTAGCCCTAAAAAAGATGACGAAACTCACAAACCAAGAGGGGGGTTAATTGGTTTCTAAATCAAAACAGACATTTTTAAAAACTAGAGTAAAAAAAGCTTCTTTACCAAGGATCGTATCACAAACTTTTAACAAACCAATATTTAATAAATTACCCTTTACACTAAATTCTTTGTTAAATTTCTTTCTTCAAAAGATATTTTCTTTAACCTTCAGTAAATTGATCAAGACCATAATGAGAAAGAAAGATAAGATCAAGAGATGTACACCAATTTTTATATTGGTTCACTCTCTATCTCTAGAGAAGCTAATCTAGTAAACTAATCCAACACGAATTAGATTTTCACTATGCATATAGAATTCTTACACGTAATCTTAGTTCCTACCCCAGAAAAAGAAACTAAGGTACCCAAGCTAAGGTCCTCTGTGAATAAGAGCATAAGAGAAACCTACCCTTAGCCCAACCAAGAAAAACCTATTCTAGCATGCCTTCAGAAATTCATGCATACACTAAGAAAGTGTAAACCACATGAAAACTAGAGTCAAAGAAAGACACAACCTCATCAATCATATGCAAAAACCTTGCTTGAATGAATGGGAGCCTTCTTGAACTCAAGAGAAATTCACAACTCACTTTTTACAATATGATCTTCATAATCAATGTTTTGAATTTGTGAGTCACATTGTATCTAAGCACTTTTTCTTCTCTCTTTATCACTTTAGCTCATATAATTTCACACTTTTTGCACTTACACTATGAAGTGAGAACACAAGGTGGCTATTTATAGAGAAAATAATTATAACCGCATGTAATTGATAAAATATAAAATGTAATCGATTATATCAAAGAAGTAATCGATTATATTATCATTTCAATCGATTAAAGTGTTCTTCCCAAAATCTGGAAAACTTTCAAAAATAATGTAATCAATTAGATTCCTGATGTAATCGATTAAAGTGTTCTTTGATCACTTCTGAAACACTTTTAGAAAGAAGTAATTGATTATGATCACCTGGTAATCGATTAAAGTGGAGACTCTTGAAAAACCAATCATTGTCTCATTTGAACTGTGTAATCGATTATGATAAGTTTGTAATCAATTAAAATGATATGAGAAACTTCTCTGCAAGCTACAAACACTTGTGTAATCAATTATGATTAGCTTCTAATCGATTAAAATAGAGATTTTTAAACATTGAAGAGATTTTCTAACTTTAGAACCTTTCTTTTTACTCCTACATGATGATGCATGATGCACATATGAAATAATAGAGACTAAGATGCAACACATAATACAAATGCCCTTCAAGAGAGTTGGACATGTAAAAGACAAACTTCTTTATGTTTCTTCAAGCTTCAAGGCTAAGTCTTCATGGTTCTCCCCCTATCTCTAACAAACACTATATACTGTGGTTAATCACTGAGATTAATACAGTTAACAACTTTCAAATATTGTGAAACATTAAGCATTATCCCCATAACCTTCAGATTAATGATACATGACACTTGTAGAACTTAAAATGTAGTACAATTATATTTAAGCACTTGTTCGTCATACCAAAACACAAATAACACACACACACGCACGCACAGACATGAAGTAAAATATGCAATTTCAACATGCATGGAATGAACCAAAACTATTTTTTGGATTCTACAAAATAATAATTCTCGAATCCTAACTCAATCATGGCAAAGACATTGACTACGTATCGCACTCAAACATATGACTAAACTTTTGGATTTCCTCTCAATACAATATTATTGTTAGCTGGTTAACATTGTTGGTGAAAATGGTTAACTTTTTTGACTAATTGGTTAATAGGCTTATCTAATATGCGGCCTAATACCATTTGAAAGAACAAATATTATGAGAATCAAAAGCAATAAACCACACTGGTTAATGTTCTTAAAATTAGAACACAAATTGATATGGCAAACCCTATATCAAAATAGAAAAGGAATGCATATATGAGAGATATATGTTAGTCGTCATATATGTCTAACTTTTGTATAGAAAAGTTTTCCAAAATGTATATATTTTCCTCAATTTATGGTTCTTTTTGTAGGATTGCAAATATTTTCTTGTTTAGTTTTATCTTTGCTTAGTAGAGGCTCTCCGCATGGAATTAATGCAAATTTCACTTCAATTTCAGGTAAAAAGGAGAAAATTTGGAAGAAGCAGCAACTTTTGTCTCGCTAAGCCTGGACCATGCGCTTAGTGAGTATCATCTACTAAGCGAGACATCAACCTGATTAGCGAGTAAGAGGAATTTTGAAGGGAATCTGCCATGTAAGCACGCGCTCAGTGCGTTATCAGCTCGCCCAGCAAGTCATCTATCTCTTCTGGTGCTTAGCGCGCCTAGCTCGCTCAGCCAAAGATCACTTACTCGTGCTAAGCGCAAAAATGGCGCTAAGCGCGCCTTCAAGGATAGAAAACCCTTTTTAAAGCCTGAAGTGAAAGAAAAGAGAGGGCTTGGTGGATAAAGTGTGAAAAGCAGAGAATAGAGGCACAAAATAGAGTAAGGAAGCAAAAACCTTAGCTTTTAGGAGGATCTTAGGTTTGGGAGTGATTTCTAGGTTTCTAGAGGTGGAGGAGACATCCCCACCACTGTGTAATCTGTTATTTTCTCTGAAAACCCATCTCCTGCTTGTGAAAGGTGCTGCATTGTGATGGAAGGCTAAACCCCTTGTTGGGGAATTCTGCTGAGAACTTGATGTAAATCCTTATCCTATCTATTTAAAGTTGTTTTTATGTGTTCGATGTCTCTGTGCTTAATCTATGCATGCTTGTGGCTTGATCACCCATTTGTATGTAAAGTTAGGAGCTTTAGCATTGGAAAATGTACTGCATCCTTAGAATTGGATAGAGTGGGCTAGGTTATCGCATGTCTGGACACAGAGTGTGGTTATTTATTTTTATTATGCTGTGACCTTAATGCTATTCGGTTAAGCTAAGTTCGACGAGACATCCGAGAACGAAGTTTAATTAGAATTAGTCCATTCATGCGAGACATCGATGTTTGGGAATGTTGTCCTCAGTATAGAGCACATGAACATCTTTGAATGGAGAAAAACCTTTAATTGCATCAAGTAACTCAGTAGGAGGACCCAACACTTTTAATTATCTATTTTAACACCCACTTACTCATATTTTTTGTAATTAGAATAGCAAACACCATAGTTTTATTCATGTTCATTGTCTTTTTATACAAGTGCTTGCTTATTGAATGATGCTTCACTAAATGAAACAAGTTCCTTGAGTTCGATACTCGGTTTCTTACCGTTTTATTATTACTTGCACGACTCGGTACACTTGCCGATAAGATTTCGCATCCATAATAACAAGTAGTACAGAGGCGGAACAATATACAAACCTAACCTGAGAGAGATGAACCTTAACTCACGATAGACACGAACATGTGAGAATCACAACCCTCATGCTAGTGAGAATCACAAACCTGTGTGACTGAGACAAACATCAATAAAAGTCCACGTGAGAGAGGGAGTCATTTACCAGCTACGCCATCTAGGACATGCAATGGTGACAAACAAAAACCTCCGACGATGATGATGGCAGTCTTCGAGATAGACGATGGTGGCTTTAGAGAACGTCGATGATGGCTTTGAATAAGTTCATGATGGCTTTGGAGAAACATGAGAGAGAAATAATGTTGTTTTAATGTTTTCATCTGTGAGAAAAATGTATTTATAATGTTTTTAAAAAATAACAAATAATGTTTTTTTAAATTGTATTGATTGATTAAAAAATGCCACATAGGCAGGTGACTCATAGGTGGACATTACTGTGCAGTGGTTCATGTATCACCGTTCAATATGACATAAGAAGCGAGTAATTTGTTTTTGGTGTTATATTTTAGAGAAAAGAGGAAACTGTAGTAAGTTTTTGGTTATGTAATTTGCGGAACATGTTTGGTGTTGGAACAAAAGAATGGGCTTTGGCTGAGCTAATAAAAAATCCAAATATCATGGCAAAAGAAAGGCAAGAGATTGATTCAATGGTTGTTAAGAATAGGTTGGTGAAGGAATCAAATAATCGTAACCTTCCTAATGTTTAGTCCATAGTGAAGGAAACAATAAGGCTTCACCCCACTGGGCCCTTGTTGATTGCTATTCATGAGCTTTTAGTGCATATAAAAGAATTAAGAAAATAGCAATGTGCCTCCAATTTACCGTTCTTTTTGTGGAAATTGTAAAAATTTTCGTTCTTGTATGAATTTATAAAGTAGAAACTCCATTTTTGTGATCTAATGTTGAATTCAACTTAGTTTGTAGGCTAAAGAAGAGGTGTTAAAAGCTACTGATGAATACACTTAGCGAGGCAGATTGGCTAAGCGAGCCTCGTTCGCTTAGCGAGGCAACCAACTCGCTTAGTGGATGCAAAATCCTAGAAGATGATAAGCCAGAGATCACCGCACTTAGCGCATAGCCAACCCGCTTCAGCCCACTAATCAAAGATCAAGTACAAGATTCTCCACTAAGTGTGCTTAGGTGTCATGAGGCATGTAAAGCATGAAGGACATGCACAAAGTGTGACTATATGATGTGGCAATGGGGTGTAGTAAGCAAATGATCACCTCCCCCTCTAAAATTTAATTGGATTAGGCTTCTCCCAATTTAATTAAATTTATTTCCAACCACACACATCAAATATTCACTTAATACATGTGAAATTACAAAACTACCCCTAATACAAAAACTAGTCTATGTGCCTTAAAATACAAGAACTGAAAAATCCTACATTTCTTGGGTACCTTACCTATTTTATGAAGCCCTAAATACAAGGCCAAAAAATAATGAAACCTTAATCTAATATGTACAAAGATAAGCGGGCTCAAACTTAGCCCATGGGTCCAAAATCTACCCTAAGGCTCTTGAGAACCCTAGGGCCTTCACTTGCATCTCTGGCCCAATCTACTTGGAGTCTTCTATCCAATGCCCTTGCAGGGTAGGATTGCATCATGAGGCCCTAACTGATTCTTCGGAGTCTAGGCCTTGGGGGTAAAGACACTCGGTTTGAGTGCTCCTTTAAGCCTATGTTGATCCCATATGATTGGAGCATTCTCGCAAAACGGAATGTCCTAACTGGTCACCTTATGATTTTACTTAGTGAAAGTGACCTGACATACCCATTGTATGGTGTGTCTTGTTATGTACTCCTAAGCGCCCCAGGATGGTTTTCACTGACATGATACCACATTACATGTAGGCTTGAGTCTTAGTATAATTGTTGCATAACACTTGCTAATTGTTTATTATGAAATTGATGAGTGTTATTGCGTCTTGACTCGAGTGTGTGATTCATGTGTAATGTGATTAGTGATTGAAAAAAATAAATTTTAAAGATAAAGTGGTGAAGTGACGTGGGTTGTATTAAAGTTGAGTTATTGATGTGTCATTATTTTCTCCTATTTCTTAACCCTTTTTGCACCATTTTAAATACTGATTAGTCTTAATTATCAAATTTATGAGGCAATTTTATTATTTGGGTCCATTCAACTAATTAGATGTTTTTAATCTAATTTCAGGAATTAATGAAGCATTGGGCTAGAATCTAGAATGGGCTTGGGCTTGAATCCAAAATTGGGCTTGGACTTGAAGAGGGCAGACTAATTTATTCTACAAAATTAGATCTTATCTTATCTTATCGTATCTAGGTATTATTTAGATTTGATCTCATCTAGATATTATTTCATCTAGATCTTATCTTATCTTATCTTATCTTATCTAGATTTGATTTGATTTTACTTATGGGCTTGGATTTAAAACAACTTTGTAAGCTTTGGGGCTGAAAAACTATATAAGAACACCAAGGTTCCAGTTTAGCTCTCCTCTCTCCTCTCTCTTCTATTTTTCGTTTTTAGTTCTGGTCTCTCTTCTCTTTCTCTTTTATTTTCGTTTTTTACAATTCCAGTTCAGACTTTTAGTTTTATCAATAAAATTTCGTTCTCTATTTGATTAATGGAAGGCTAAGTCCGCGGCATTGTTTTCTCTTGAGGATCAAGCACAGTTCTCTTTGAGGTTCTATTATTACTGTTAAATTCTGTTCAGATTTTCCTCTTCACTAATTACTCTGAATTTGTTGCTATTAATTCATGCATGCTTAGTGCTTGATTAATTGTCTCTGCGCTTAACTTACGTTCATGCTTAATGATCGTTTATGAGTAATTGGTGTGTGTGATGCTTAATCACATAATGAATGCTTTATGTTAAATTTCGCTTAGTAATTTAATTTAGGGTTGGATTAAGTGGTTGAACTGATAAAGGATAAATTCTCGCAACCTAGGATAAGAGACTTGCTTGTGAATCAAGGGGAAGCAACGTATTTTAATTCTGATAATTTCTAATTCAATTTTACTCGCTGTTTAATTTACAAAAGCAAACACCCCCCCCCCCCCCCCAAATTTGTTACTATTTCCTACTATCTGTTATGAACATTTGGTGTATCATTGCTCGTTGGGAAACGACCTAGGATCACTTCCTAGTTACTACATTTTAATATTTATTTGATTCGGGTACGGCCTCGATCAATTATGTTATAAATATTTTCATGATTTATTTTGATTATGTCTTGTTTATTTTTTTTGTTATTTTTTTGTGTGATAACTCACTCCCTTTGTGCTATTTGTGTTTGGATCCTGTGATGATCTCAAACCTTGTGTTCATGGAAGTAGATGACTAGGTGGATAACTTTAAAGAACCTCGTGCCAGAGGATGTTGGGACACAATGCTTTGATAGGATGTGACATTGGGGATGAGTTTTTATTTTAATTGCATGATGTTATTTTATTTTATTTTACCTCACTAATTTAACAAAACATTTTTTTGTAAACTTTGACGGTCTTGTTTTGAGCCGAATATGTTTTTAATAAGTCTTATTTGGTAATAGTGAAGTGAATGTGAACCTTTTACCCACATAAATTTGTTGATCAATATTTTTATATGTTTTATTTATTTATATGTATGTCGAGGTAGAGGGTGTCACAACAATGACCCTTCCTAGGACACATCCCTTGCTATGTTTCCTTGTGTCTAGGCTTCATCCATTTGTTGAAGTCTTAATCTATGCTTATCCATGCTTTTAATTAATGGAAAAACTACCCTTTTCTCTTTTCTTGTAAGCAAAACTAGCACGAAATGTTACAAGTATGAACTTAAACTCAAAATCATAGGTTAAGCTAAAATAATTAAATGTCAGTTGATTCATGGCTCAGTGGCTGCGAGTGTGTTTATTGATATACATGTAGTTTGTTATTTTCCTGCATTGTGTATGAAATGTTTGTTTGGCGAATCATAGTCCTAGTGCAAATCTAATTTGTAGAACAATGAAGGCTGAGTCAACAACTAAATATTTATTAAGGTAGCCATTTTATAAGATTAATAAAAGTTTAAAAGAATAAAAATTAATAATATTAGAAGTTTGGGATAACCAATTATATAAGTTTTAATTAAATAAAAGGATTTAAAAACCCTTTGAGGTGAGGTCGTCATGGTTATCTCTAGCCATGATGTGATCTAGTGATCCCATGACCAACTTCTAATAAGTTTAACTTTGAATAAATTATAAAAAAAATAAGAAGAAAATATTTAATAATCATAATATGATTCACAAGTATATCAACTTTAATTAGAATCCGCCAATAATTTTGGATTTTTATCATGGTTAAAGTCAAATAGATTGAAATCTAGGCGTAGTAATACTCTTTCTACTATTATTTTTGGTTAAAAATTGCTAGAATCCTTTTTGGTATAAAACACTTACATCAACAAAATAGCTAGAATTCTGATTATAGTTGAAGATTGGAAAAATTAAAAAGAATTTTTGGTTGAGAAAATGGCTTATGCATAGAGAGTACAATATAATTCTGAAATCATCTAATCACAAATGACTATGTATGATAAATTTATTGAGTTTTACAAGTTTTTAATTATTCTAACATTGATTTTTTATTTGTTGGTTATTAAATTTATTGATAATTTTTTTGAAGTTATTACTAAAAGTCAAAATTATTGGAATTTATTAGAAGTTGATCTCATTGAAGAAGTAAAAAGATGTCCACGTGCATGCATTTCATTGATAAAATCCTTGAAGATATTCAAGCTCAAGATTATCATTTTTTACACGCAATGATTACATCATAAACATCTCGAAAACATGGAGATATAAGGTTGATCTGGTGGTTGGGAAAGAATGAAGGGAGAAGAAAAGGGAAAGAGGTCATAAGTTCGAATTTCCACAATTAACATTTATAACAAAACTAACAAATTAATATTTTCCGATAAAAAAAATGTCAAAAACACAAGAAAAAGAAAGAGAAATTTGAAGTCAATTTTTCCTAACATAGTTGGAATTACTTCCAAAATGTTAAAAATGGTCTCAAGATGTTGCACAAATAGTGATTGATTACTTTCAAATAAAGTCCTGAAAAGTGAAGAGCTAGTTGAAGTGAGTGACATGAGACAAAAACTAGTTAAACAATGCTAAATTAAATTCTAATTTAGTTCACTCACTTCAATTCTTTAAGCATACTTCTACTATATTGGATAAGTGTTATAATTAAACCAAAAAAGGTAACAAATTAATTTTAATTAACCAAACATAAGAAATAAAAAATTAGCAATCCAACACTTGAAAATTAAACAACTCAACACATGATGCTTAATACTCCTACCAAAGTCACGACAAATTGGCATAAACATTTATTGAATACTACTCAAAAGATGCTAGCTAATTATTCCTCCTATATGAAGGCATCTTAGTAAACATGGTCCTCCAATCCTTATTTGTAAACTTCTCCAAAACATTTTTGTAAATTTTAGGGGAAACATTATCCATCGAGTTCAATAATTTCATGCAAGTTTCCACAAAATAAGGATCCATTGTTGGACTAGTCTAGTACTTTATATCAATTTGCCTTAGCTCTTGATATTTCGGCCCTTGCTTTTATTAATTCAGTCCATTTGCTTGGAGCCACTTCTAACAACTTAAGACTAGAATCTTTCATCTCTTGATGTTGATGCTCACTTGAAAACCCATTAACTTTCCTTTTAGTGCCAAGTTCTTGCAAATTGTTCCCATCAACATCATCATCAATCACAAATGCATACCTTTTGAAATAAAGTCTCTCTCTATATTTTTCTCTCCTGATTAAAGTTTGATGGCTCTTAAGTAGAAATTTGACTAAACGGTTTGGTGGATTTGCTAGAATTGAATTTCTCACCATAGATGCATCATGTTCAAATCCATGTTTCCTAAATTGCTCATTGAACTTTGAATATATAAGGTTTAGTCTTGATACACATATAAGGTTTAGTCATACACATTTCTGGAGGAAGATTGTATGGGGTAACAATGATTGACCAACACAAATAAGGTGAAGATAATGATTGTATATAAATCCATCTATGCATAAACCAAGTCGCACATTCCGCGGGTCAATGGGAAAATCTGGATGTATCTTGCCAAAGTGTTTCCAAGCTTCACCATTAGAGGGATGACGTAACGTGCTCGAAGATCTTTTATTCTCATAGTGCCATATCATTTGGCTTGCAGTTTGCATTGATGCAAACATTTTTTTTGCAACCTTGGTATTATACGTAAATAGAACATTGCCTTAACTGGAATTGGTGTTTAATTACTTGTTTCAACAACCTTAGCACGATACCTAGGCTTGTTACAAAATTTGCATTCAGTTGATGCTCCATCATTGTTATAATACAACATGTAGGCATCCACACAATAATCAATCCTCTTAGCTTCCAATCCCAAATTCGATACTAACCTCTTGGCATCATAATTTTTTTTTTTGGCAAACACTCTTTTATATGTGTTACATCCAAAACAAAATTTAAAATAAAAACTAAGCATTGGTTTGGAACATTCCAATTGGACTTGCAAGCTAAAAGCATGACAGGTATTAATAATTTTAAGTCTGATGCCCCTTCGTACAATGACTTATTCGCCTCCACCAATAAATTGTAAAATCTTTGAGTATCTTCATTTGGAGGTTCTTCCATATTATTTAAGTTTGGAGCTTCAAATGTCCTAGGTTGCGTGAGAGAATCACACACCATCTCTTGCATTAAGATAAATTGTTCAACTTGAGCCACATCTGTTGCACTACTTGATGCATCCATGTAACTATTGCCATCATTTAAATCAACATACGACATCTCTTCACCATGATCAGTCCAAAACCAATAATTACGCTTGAACCCATTTTTGTAAAGGTGAACCTTCACAACTCTATCCTTTAAAATCCTAGTACAATCGCATTTTCACACAAGGATATCTGATACCCCCATCATTGTGACGATAATCTTGCTGACTAGCTTTGCTTATGAACTCTTCAACCCCCTTGACAAAAAGACTCTTTCAAAACGCTTCTACCACTGCAACATCTATCGCACGTCCAACAACGATTTGAAGGAATATAGTTTATGTTTTGTATATTTAAGAAAAGAATATGAACATTCATGAATCACATACATAATCTTAGAATGATCATGTTTTAGTTTAAAACAAAATCACATACATATACTATTTGAGTTTCTAAATGAACAAAGAATGGAATATAAATAACATAACCACAACCAGAAATATACTTAACACATTTGGAATACAAAATTTTGAGCAACTAGAATAAACACAACTAGCCTAAACAACGGAATGTATGTGGGTAAGAGAGATCACGTAACACAATGTCACCTGTGAACTTGAGAGTAAGAGAGAAAGAAAAAAGTATAAAAATGGTTAGAAATTTTTGTATCTACAAATGCTTATCATGGGAAATTGCATTAAATGTGTTTTGCAAGTAATCAACATGGTTTATGAAGCACAACTTCAGCCATGAAACTAACATTGCTCAATAAAAATTACATGACATTTCTAAATATAAAAATTAATGTGGGACACTTTTCTATTTGTGTCTCACAACTTCAGCCATGAAATTATAGAAAGAAAGAGAGAAAGAGGAATTAAGCATGTGTGGTAAAAGAAATACAACTGCTTTATGTGACCCAGAGCAAAATAAAAGCGGCTATATTTCTTGATAGAGACGAAAATAAGTATTTTTTACATATAGGAAAATAAGTATTAAAAAATGGTCACTTTTATTTAATTTAAAAAACAAATGGTTGGGATTTTTAACTGGAATTTTGAATTTCTGATTATAACAACTTGTTTGATCACTGATATGAGACCAAAAAAATCAATTGAGTTAGACCCCTCAATAAAAGTTTAATTGTTTCAAGTAGTTACTCTAAATAATGTCTAAAAATTATTTGTAATATCACTAAGTTTTAATGGTAAACAGTATTTTTTGTATTTATAATCAAAAGAAAAACAACTTTTGCCTTATATAAATCTCTAAAACATATGTCATTATTTTACAATTTATATTTTTTTTATAAACTTAATAAAAATTTAAAAAAAGAATAAATGAAAATAAATTGATTAAATGAAAAAAACGAATCAACACATTCAACTTCATATAATAAAATAATATGTTTATTTGTTCATGAGATATAAATCTATTTTAATTCAGATTTAATGTTATATTCACAATAACTTATCTAAAAGCATATTTTGAAATCAAAATTATAAATAAGATAAAAAAATTATCTTTTAAATATGCTTACATATAGAATTTTTTATGTAGATTAACATGTTTGATATATATTTAAAAGAATAAATAAATACATGATGTTAATACATTATAAAAGATTAAAATAATAATAAAATATTATTTATATTTACTTAAAGTAAATTATCAAATTTAAAAGACTTTTTGAATAGCATAAAACTTAACCTAACATATTCCATCCCTATTTTTATTGCACCTGCTATATCTTCTAGTCTAAGGTTGATATATCTAAAATGTTTATAATTTGACATATATAAAAGTTTGTTTTTAAATCAAAATGCTTTATGGTAAACTGCCAAGTTGTTGGTAACTTGGTATGATTAGGTTAGTTAGAATTTCAACAGAGTAAAAATTAGATTAGTTAGAATATTAGTTGGATTAATTTAATGACTCAATATTAGTTATTAATTTTTTACTTTTTCCTAATATGTAAGTCACATATATACCTACCTTCTCTTGTCTATGGCCTGTTTGTAAAGTTTATAAAACTACAATTTTAATTAACTTTGGTAAATAAAATATTGGACTTGAAAAGTAAAGAATACTTTTGGGATTACGGCTACTTCAACTTATTGCCAACCAACTAATTTTTAGGATTGACCAGGTTTAGTTAAAGCCAAATTTTGGTTCAGATTTTCAAAATAAATTCACCATCGAATTCAAAACATTTTTTAAACATACCACGACTCATAATGAACAGAACTCACCCTACTGACCAAAATAGAAGTTGCTTCCTACACCTTAAATTGACACCTGCACCCCATGTGAATTTTAAAATAAATCCACTAGAAAGGTTCTCCAACTGGCATTATTCAGGTAGAGATCCTTCTCCATATCTATACTGTTCAATTCCATTAGAAAGGTTGATGTATTTACTTATTATTTCATGACATAGGTTACGACTTCCTTTCCTATCATTGGGGGTGTCTTAGTATCACCTCTACAGGAAAGTTTGCTCTACATGACAAAGAATGAAAAAGTTATTGGCGACAGCAAATACTTGTCTTCTCTTAAAGGTCATCAAGATGCTTGTTCCATGTCTACTGACGAATCAGATTCTTTTGTAGGAAATGAACATTTGAAGAAGAGGACAGTAAGAATAGAGAGACAAAGTGAAAAACAGTTGGAATTGAAGCATACAAATGGCACCTTTTCTGAGAAGGATTTGACATTGCATACAAAGAAAAGATTAGGAAACAGAATGCAAGATTGCAAAGATTTTCTCTCTAATGACTTGAAATGCACACATCTGTCAAGTTCAATATGTGATGCACGTGAAACAGCTGAAGTCACTGCCAAAGCTTTTGAAGCCTCCAAGGAGTTTAATGAGAATCGGGTGCAAGGCAGAATGGTTCCTATAGAAGCTTTGAAGGAGGAGTCGTTGGAGTCCATATCTGGTAAGGATTTTGAGAAAACTATAAAGCAAAATGCGGGAAATGATTTTATGAAAAATGCTTTAGAGCATAAACTTGAAAATTCCCACAAGGATAATTATACGGACCCTAAGAATAATAACACGTGTAATACTTTCATGATTTCCAAGAAATTTGAATGTGATGCAGTGAAACATAAGGTAGATCATAAGTATGAGAACCATCAAGTGAATGGAAAATAGAGTGCATCTGGGGCTAAGGTAAAGGAAAGACAGAATGGTCTCAAAGTGGCCAACCAGTTGCTAGTTGTACTTCCTATTGCTGAAGACAACATTGCTGCAGAGATGATTTCATCAATAGGAGTGCCTCTAGTTGTTGCGGAAGATTGAAATGGAAAGATTGAGATGCAACACACTTTTTGTTTCTCCCCAAATTAAACTTAAATTAAATAAAAAATACTAAGCTAAAGATCATTGACAGATATAGTGTGTGTACAAGAGTTAGCTTAGTTACTCGTCCCCTCACGCATCTCGCCTCTCTCACGGTCACACATACATACACACAGGAACACTTGCATACTTCCACTGTACATTATTAATAATAAGAGCACTAACAAGTTGGCGTGGGTGCGGTGGTGTGTGTGACGGCTATGAGGGCTCAACGGTGGCTTAATGATGGGTGCAAAGGCTTTCGAAAATCACCGAAAGGGAAGTCATTGAGTCCCTCATTAGGGTTGGGTTCTTTTAATTTTGGTTATAATTTTAATTTTCGACAGAAACATAATTCGTCAGAAAAATCCATTGGTAATATTTAAATTTCAGACAGAATTAAATCAGTGGGTAAAATTCGTCAGTAATTTATACTTTCCGACGGAAAACTTGTCCATGAGTAAAATCCGTCATAAATTCAAACATTTTCCCATGGAGTACACTCTGTCGGTAATACAGATATTTCCAACAGAATACATTATGTGAGAAATATTCCATCAGTCATAACGATTTTTCTTGTAGTATATGTTCCAATTATCTTTATACAGTTCATTGTTTATATCCCAAACTAATGTCTTAAATGTTAACCCTTGCAATTGTCTCATGGATTTTCACTTGATCATAAATTATTTGAATGCCTTTGTGTTTTGGGTTGCCAATCCAAGCTCTCTTCCTTCTCACTTGTTTTTTTTTCCATTTTATGCAAGTAGCTTCATTTGAAGCATACTTGACAACCGATTTTTATGAGTTTAATCACAGTAAGAGAAATGATCATACAAATTAATTATATGGGGCTACACATGTGTGCATCTCATTAGTAACAATGTCGAGAAAGTTGAATAACGCTATTAGATACTCATCTCAAACTATCAAATGAACCTGTTGATTCTAAATTCCAATGGCTTGTACCTAGGACACAAGGTGTATCAATTTCTATTTGTGTACGTGAATGTGTTTTCCATGCTAAAAAACACTAATTCCCTACTTCAATTGGTGTTTGTAAAGTGACTATTTACATTTCAAAATTATAAATGAGGATAATTTAAATTTAGATAAAATATGTTTAGTCTGTTAAATCTTGATATAGTCTCCAAACTTTTATATCTTGTAATTTAGTCATTAAACTTTATAAAAGAGAGAAGGAGAGAGTAGCTTGGTGAATTGAGGCAACTAGTAGAAATTCAATGAATAGAACAGTGAGGGAGAAAATCTACATGGGAAAGAAGAGAACAATATGCTTCAATTGAAATGGAAAGATGAGGAGGATGAGAAACATAGATTGAAGGAGAAAGAGGAACAACACATATTTATATAGGACAACACTTGAGTTCAAGGGAGGAGGTGACAGTTGTTTGATCATGAAACGCGAGCCCACAATCCTCAGAACCTTGGACCCAGTTTGTTAGAGTTTTATGGTCTTAGTTCCTTTGTCCCACATTGCTTGGTTTGTAAAACTTGTGTCTCATTAGTGTTATATATAGAGACACCTTGTAAGCTTTAAAATAAGCAAGTAATAAAAAGTTCTCTTAGTGTTGCCGTGGACGTAGGCACACACATTGTGTGCTGAACCACGTTAAACTTTGTGTTTTCTCTTCTTTCTCCTTATTCCTTTCTCTTCTTCTTATTGCTCTATACTAACAAATGGTATCAAGAGCTTTTGGTTACTTCATGGGATTTCCTTAGTATAAAGGAATTAGTGGGAGTCTTCTCTGTTTAAAGGAGCTAGTAGGAGCAATGGCATTACAAGAGGGGAAGGTGAAGATCGAGAAGTTCAATGGCAGAGATTTCAATTTTTGGAAGATGCAAATAGAGGATTATCTATATCAAAAGAAGCTTTATCAACCCTTATCAAGGATTAAGCCAGACGACATGAAGCAAGAAGAATGGAACTTGCTTGATCGATAGGCTCTTGGCGTGATCAGATTGACATTAGCCAAGAATGTCGCGTTCAACATCGTAAACGAGAAGACTACTGCAGACTTAATAAAGGCGTTATCAGATATGTACGAGAAGCCATCGACATCCAACAAAGTATACTTAATGCGTCGGTTGTTCAACCTCAAGATGGGAGAAGGTATCTTTGTAGCTGATCATATTAATGAGTTTAATACTATTCTTGCCCAATTGGAGTCAGTGAAGATTAAATTTGAGGATGAGGTGAAGACATTGATTCTATTGTCATCATTACCAGATAGTTGGGCTGCAACTGTTACTGCAGTTAGTAGTTCAACAATGGAGAACACATTAAAGCTTAGTGACATCCGTGACTTGATCTTAAGCGAAGATGTTCGCAAGCGAGATTTAGGAGAATCTTCTAGTCATGTTTCCAATTCAGCATTGAATACCGAAGGCAGAGGAAAGACTACCCAGAAGGGTTAGAATGGTCGAGCCAGATCAAAGTCAAGAGGGAAAGGTTAGACAAAATTTTGAAGTGACATTATCTGCTGGAATTGTGACAAGAGAGGTCACTTTACCAATCAGTGCAAGGCACCAAAGAAAAACAAGACTCACAAAAACAAGAACCGCGATGATGATGAATCCAAAAATGCAGCAACTGATGAATTTGATGATGGATTAATTTGCAGCATGGATAGTCCTGTTGTTTCATGGATTATGGACTCAGGTGCGTCGTTCCACACCATTCCCTCTAAAGAGTTATTGTCTAACTATATTTCTGGAAGATTTGAGAAAGTTTACCTTGCAGATGGAAAATCTCTGGACATTGTCGGAAGAGGTGATATTGACATCAAGACCTCCAGTGGATCCCTATGGACATTGCACAATGTCAGACATATTCTTGCCTTAAAGAGAAATTTAATATCTATAGGGCAGTTGGATGAAGAGGGGCATTACACCACTTTTGGAGATGGAGCTTGGAAGGTAACAAAAGGCAATCTCGTTATGGCTCGTGGAAAGAAGCGAGGATCTCTTTACATGATTACAGATGAGAATATGGTAGTAGTTACTAAGACTGTCAACAATTCAACCCTTAAACACATAAATATAGGTGAGGAAAAGTTGAATTGTTGGAGTACAAGTCCTCACTTGAAGGGGAGATGTGTTGGAGTACAAGTGTGAAGTGAAGTCCCAAATCGGGTAGAAGTAGAAAAGTTGAGCACCATATAAGTGAGGAAAAGACCCATAAACCTGAGCCTTAAGGTTTTGGGTTAGAGTGTGGTGTCAAGTTTCCTTATGTGGTGACTCGTGGTCCACAGGTAGAAATCTTCCCGGTGTTTACATTGTAAATTAAAATTTTTTATGATGGGTCTTAAATAACCGTCTTAGAAAAACTGCACATTCTAAGACGGTTCTCAGGAAAATAATCGTCTTAGAATGTGATTTTTTTAAAAAAATTAAAAATTTACGATTCTAAGACGGTTTTTCATAGAACCGTCTTTGAATGTCTACAATCTAAAACAGTTTTTTAGAGAACCGTCTTAGAATGTATTTTTTTAAAGAAAATAAAAAATCCCAACAGCATATTCAATTCCTCTCTCCATTTTTTTCTTTTGTTTCATAAATTATTTTATAAAGCAATTTTTTTCTTTTTTCTTCTTCCTTTATTTATATATCTTCTCATATTATAAATTAATTCATTATAAGATATTTTAATTAAGATATAGATATAAAATAACACAAATTAATAGAATATAAAACTACTACTATGTAATTTAATTTATACAAAATCAATTAATTTATTGTATTATTTTTTTGAGTTCCAATATATTTTAGAATGTACATAATGTTAACAAGTTGATAGAAATTGCAGTTCCTTCGGTGAGAATTTTACCAAGAAGCAGCTTTGCTAAATAGTAAATAAAAATTCCCACTACATTTTGGTTTTCTAAATCAATGAAGCAGCAAATAAAAATAATTAGTGATATACTCGACAGTCATGGGATTTAATTTTTTTATGTAATAATAACAACAAATAAATGCTCATTTGAAATTTTTTTAATAAAACTTGTAAAAGAATGCAGGCACAATTCTATCCAAATTTATTTACGCTTACTAAAGTGTATAGCTTACCAATACCGCTAGCAAGAAACGACTCGTGAAACACAGAAGCATCAACAACAACACCGATACCATCATTGGGAGGCAAGATAAAACCTAGAAGCAGGAGCAAAAGACCCATTTACTTCACTTATTTAGTCCACACAGCCAGAAGGATAAATATTTAAAGTTTTGAACAGTTCTTATAAATTATAGTATAATAATGTCTAGTGATTAGTGAATAAATATGCCACTGTTTTAAAGTATATTAGGATAGAATATCAAAATAGATTTGAAACATAAACCATTCTACAAAACCAACATAATCAAAGAAATAGATACTTTTTAACCCTTTATTTACCAATTCTCTAATAACAAATACTATGTCCCTTGCTAGTGGCTCATGTAGTCATGCCTACTGTGGCATTTTGCAATGAAAGTAGTTATTTTTTTTTTTTCTAGTAGTGTGGCATTTTGCAATGAAAGCAAGAGTACCTCTTTCAAAGATGGTTGGTTGAAATTGATATGGTAATAGGAAACTTTGTGGACTTGTCTTTGCCTTTATGATGTTATAGCCTCTCTCACTTTACCTCCATTCTTTTTCCTGAGCATAAGAATAAGACTTCAATCACAAAAATTGGAAATAAATTAAACAAAGTTTTAATTAAAAAAAACATGATTAAATTTTGAATAATTTGATTAGTTAAGATACTCAAGTTTGGACCAGGTCAAAAAATTCTAGCTTACATACGTGTGTCAGAACATGAAATGTGTCATTTTACATTAAAGAAATGAATATGTTCTTTACAAGCTCATGAGCTGATTCACAAATATAACATAAATATTTTCATATTCATAATAGACTAATAGTTAAATTTTCTGTGTATGTTAAGGTTTTGCAAAACCATTACATAGCCCGTTTGGGTTCCAAGTATGAATTAAAAAAAGAAAAAGGTCACTAGTCATTGGATCTTTATGACATGGATTAACGATATGATAAAAATTTTTCTAAAAAATATTTATAAGATTGGTAAGACGAGAGGGAAAATATAAGTTATATACTACTGTTTTGTTATTATAAACTTTAAGTTTAATTATATTTTCAATTTTTCGATTTTTTTAATTTGAATTTGGTCTTTTTTTCATGACTAAAAACTAAAAAAAAATTTGAATAAGTCCTATTTTTTAAGATTATTATTATTAATTTACTTCGAGAAAAATAATTATGCACTAAAAGTGTAATATCATTTTGTCTTTAAAATCTATCATAATTAAGGATTTTTTTATTTCTGTTTTCATTTTTTTACTTTTAATTTACCAAACTGACATGACATGTTATTTTCAATTTGTTTCATGTTTTCAAATATTTGTTTCATGTTATTATTATAGATGACTTATCTTGACCTTTGAATAGGACCTATTCCCCTAAACTTGTTTTTTCTACCCAAAAAAAAGAACCTTGTATTTTGGCTCTTCATGTTAGTTTAGTACATTGTTCCTTTTATCACATATATATATTTTCAGTCTAGGGCTAGTTGAGTTTTTTTTTTTTACTAAGTTGGCATGATGGTGTAAACTTAGTGTTGGGGGGTGGGGGTGTTATATTTATCTTCTTTCAACAATAATTGATAGCAACAATATGCAGCAACAAACCATTTTGGAAATAGCAAAAACACAACATGCAGAATAACCAATCAAGGCAAAACGAACAAGGGAGAATAAACAAGCAAAAACACACTATCCTGCAATGGAATGACATTTAATTAATTGGCACATAGCAATTCAAACAACAATGGAATTAAGAATTAAAATAGCAGTCATCCCACTATCCTGCAATATCATTTTGGGGTCAGTCACTCCACACCGCTACTTGGGATTAACAATTAAAATATATACATGTATACTCAAACACACTCTCTCACGTATACCCAAATTAAAATGTATACATCATTGATATTGGAGAAATGATCATCACCTGATGCAAAAAAAAGAGGCTGGCTTATATGAATGGCAACCAATTTATCAGTGTATGAATCACTAATGACAAAAAAGTCAATGGAAGAATAGTGCTGGTCACCTAAAAATTCAGCTGGCAAAAGAGATCAATTGGCGCTCCCCAAATGAAATGCCCCCATTGCTGTAGTTCTTTACTACAGCAGTGGCTAACTCTCTAGCTTCGTGAGGGTGTAGCCTTATGGTTGATGAAGGTGGAAAAGTGGAGGGTTTATGAGATTAGCTTCTGTTAATGAATTCTTCTCAAGGAGAAGTTTTCTTTCAGGGCTTATAAGATACCCTACAGTGGCAGGGCACTTGGGAGGCACACAAAAGAGATAGTCCTTGTTCTTGAAGAGGCTTCTAATTTGAGTTCCAATAAGTTTTCAAGCAATAAAAATTTCCATATTTGGTTATGCATCTTATTTGATGATAAATCAGTATTTGAAATATTAAATATAACAATTTACTCTATAAGTGAATGAGCACTTGATCATGAGTTTAGTGCCTGCTTATTTCAATGATTCTGAGTGAAAAGCTACTACTACTGCTATTGCATATGGCCTTGACAAGAGGACTAATTGTGTTGGAGAGAAAAACATTTTCATCTTTGACCTTGGTGGTGGTACTTGTCACGATCAAGGATAAGGTATTCCAAGATAAGGCTTCTATTGGAAACATTCACTTAAGGTGGAGAGGACTTTGAAAATAGAATGCTGAGCTATTTTGTAGACAAATTTAAAAAGAAGAACAAAGTGGACATTATGAGAACCCAAAGGAAGAAGAACAAAGTGGACATTATGAGAACCCAAATGAGGTTGTGAATTGCGTGCGAGAGGGCAAAAATAACACTATCGTATGATGTTATTACCAACATTGAGTTGGATGTTTTATTTAAGGGCATTGACTTCTACTCTTCAATCACTCATGCAAAGTTTGAACAGTGTATGCAAAGATGGACAAGAGCAGTGTAGATGATGTTGTCCTTGTTTGGTGGCTCTTCTAGGATTCCCAAAGTGCAGCAGCTATTTAGCACAACAAACTAAAGGTTGTATAATCTTTAACCTTTTAGACTATTTTGGGTATCTATAGAATTTCCAGTAATTTTATTTAGCATTTTAGCAATTAGTACACACAATTCTCATGTACTTAACTACAGGGGAAAGGACATAGAAAGTCATGATATGCTAAGACAAGGTTTCACTCATGTTTTCTTGATGGCATTTTGTGTGTGCATGCATGTTTGTGCATATGTTATTTGTAGTTTGTTATGGTTGTTCCTAGCTAGCTAGTTCCTACAAGCTCTTATGCAATTTCAACTTGATAAATAAGCTCTTTTTTTTTTCCCTAATTGATGGAAACTTCTAGCATTGGGATTTGTTAATACTAATTGTCTAATTTTTCTCCATGTTTTCACTGCCATATGATATGTGCCAGCACATTTTATAGGTCTCAAATCTCCACAGCACACACACACACACGTAGGAAAACATGAAAACAACCACTCTTCTACTTCGATGAATGTCAACAGCAAAGGGTATTTGGTTATAGAGGAGGCATCATGAGTATCAATACAGAGTTTCAATATATCATCACATTCATGGATAAGAGAGTTAAAAATTAAAACTAATGGTTGAAAGCATCAAAATAACTAATATCAATGCTGTTTTCATTAAACTCGAGTCTTTTGTATCAATAGTTGCAAACAATCATAGTTTACTTGGTGCCAACTTAAAGTGGAATTAAACAAGGAATATACTTAAAGTGCATAAAAAAGTTAAATAATGCTCAGAATAGGCAATCCTAGCTTAAATCTTACCCTTTCCTTGATGTCACCCAAAGTCAGTAAGTACAACTTACAGAATTCCTCTCTGAATGCAACCACAAACCTAAATAAAGTTTAGAAACCAGCAAGAATTAGACAATTAGGATCATTTTGATTTGTATAAATTTAAGGGACAGCAAGATACATCTACTATATTATAGTATTTTCACTTTTAAAGGACTAAAGATGAATAATTGACCATAATTGATATATTAGCATTTGTATATCACTAACTCGTTGTTACTTAGTCTATCTCTCAACTTGCAATTACAACTTCATTGCAACTCAACATTTGTGTAGGCTTTAAATAGCTGATACAGTTAAAAATTGTATGATGGATCAAGCTTAAGCTTCTAAGTTCTAACATGGTGATAGAGAGCATAATTGCTGAATGTGAACCACAAGTATAAAGTTATTATAATACACTGAAGCTCCATTAAAAACTGAACCATGAGTACATAATTATTACACTACATTGCAGCTGCATTAAACATGTTATTGTTATTAACCAATTTCAGGACCTAGAGGACCCCTTCCCTTATTTTTGAGAAAACTAGCTTAATATAATTTACTTCTATAATTAACTAAGGAGTTGAGAGAAGCTATCCCAAAAATGCAATATCACCTTCTTATGTTAGTTCACAAAGTTTAATTAGATAATCTTGATAAAGAGAACAGTATATAATCACTAATTAATAGTAAATATTATAGAGATTCAAACCTGGTTTCAGTTTTCACAATGGTTGTAAGGGCTTCCCAAAAGCAAGCAGTAGACAAGATGGCTTCAACTTATGATAGACTAAAACGAGTTTGAACTCTAGACACAGAAAGTGCAGAGAGGTTCAGTAAGATACAAAATTTGTGTGAACTAGTTATTGTGTAACTTAACAAAACTCATTTCAAGAAATTGCAAAGAGGGAATTAGCTGACAGAGAAACAGTGGAGTGTGGGGGTTCGTGCTTGTGTTCCTAAAATGTTGAAAGTGCAGAAAGACCAAAACCCAATATGTTTCTACGCTTTCAGTCCTCTCCTACCTAATCCCTAATCTTTCTTCCTAAACACCAACCTATATTTACACTAATAAAAGATTCCTAATTAAATAAGGAAACAAAGAATAAAGGAACTAGCTGTGCTAACGAGAGTTGGGCATGTATGTAGGATATTTTTCTAGCTTATTAGTCATACTAAAAGAATAGAACAACGTTGCTAGTTACCTCAAACATGAAGAGTGCAATTGAAGAATTGACAGCCCAAGAAGAAAGCAAACCACCAAGGTAGAGGTACTCCCTACGCCTTGCAACTAAAGCATCCGCAGAGAAGCAAGCAAAAGCCAAAGAAGTTGCCACAAATGCACTAACGATAAGGAGGCAAAATGAAGAAAAATGTCAAAACATCATTCAAAACTCAACATTAGTCACATAAGCAACTGGCCATTTATCACAAAGCAATTAACTTAAGAGTTCAATGTTAGAACTTGGCATATACAACTTAATGTCTATGGTTAACTTTATGATTTAATCCAGTTTTTAGCAGAAGACAAGGGTGGGGTAGGCATATATGGCTGCTATATTTAATAGTAGGCCAATAGCAATTCACATCAAATTGAGTAAACAATGCAGATGCTACTAGTAGCTTGTTTGGCGTGGATTCTATATGGTTGGACACGAAACCAAACAAGCACTCCAATTGGTTGGTCTCGTTCCAAAACTAGTTGGCCCCCACATAAACTTTCACCAATAAGAGAAGTTTTTAGAAAGATAGCATTAGAAATTGTATTTTTAGCACTCCTCTAAAGCACAGTCGGTAAGAAGAATACTTTGTTGTATAAGGAAACATGTTTTGCATAAATGAATCCTTAAATGGCAATGATAATATACTAATCACATCACCAACTCCAGCACATTCCAATTAGTAAATTTTAAAGCAGATTATTATACACAGATATGGATCAACAATGTTAAAGGCAACACACCTGTAAATTACTACCTCCTTCCAATGTCTTTTGATATTTTAGCTTTTTATTATTTTCCCAAAACATTTGATGTTTTAGAATTGCAAAGTATAATTAGTGCATTTTCTCAAATATATCCTTATTAATATCCACTACTAGTGGTGCAAGTATCAAATATCCAAGTATTATATGAGGACATTTTAGTCCAAATATAGCAATTTTTAGTTCCATTAAATATTTCTTAATCTATGTGCAATAATCTTAAAAATCAAAAGATACGGGAAGGAGGTAGTACTATGATTGCATAAATATAATTTAAAGCACATCAACCAGGAAAAAAAATACTTGTTATCCATTGGAAATGAGATCTATTGGTCCTATACACCAAACCCCAACATATTCCTAATTGAGAAGAGAAAAATTCATAGAAACACTCACTTAAAACTCTCTCTCACTCTCAATAACGAAGGTGTAGGGAGTTTTAGATGATGGTGTTGATACCCGATCACTTTATTTGAAAGCTTGTATGTTGGAGGTTTGGATATGGCAATGCACTTGATGCAAGACAATTTTCTAGAACTAGGGTTGAAGAAAGAAGATTGTGCTGAGATGACATATTTGTTAGATATACAAAACCAAGTATGTGAATGCACCTAACAACTATAATCTGTAGCCAACTTGGTGCTTGGCATGGTATCATAGCTTCTTTGATCAAGTGGCTAACATTGCAATTAAAAGTCATACTAATTCTTGATATTAAGCATCCAATCAGTTCCAAAATTAATTTATCATCCATATAATAATTTAACAAATGTATCTACAAATCTTGCAAATTCATTTAATTAATTACATGTTTCAAAGAAAATATTGATGAACAAGAGTCTTTTCAAATAAATTGTGTGTAGACTTCAAATCAAAGCGAAAGTTATATTATATAACGTCAAACACTATTCTTCATAGCTTCAAACACTACTCTTCATAGGGTCAAAGAAAGTGAGTGTGAGTGTGTGTGTGTTTGTTTCATATATCTGCAACCATATCCTAGTGTTGTTGTTGTAATTAAGCAAATTTTCTTCTTCTTCATGGAGAGGAAGAGAACCACCCCTACTAGTATCTCCACCTTTTTCTTGCTCTCAATTTGCACACCCATCTTCTTCAGTAGAACTACTACTACTGCCTCTAGCATTCCATGTTTAGGTATGCAATTCTTACACACAACCTTGTTAATTTCTCTACATTTCCACAATTTTTGATCCATGAAAATGGATCAGATAGCTCTGATTACCATGTAGAAAAGATATATATATATATATATATATATATATATATATATATATAGAGAGAGAGAGAGAGAGAGAGAGAGAGAGAGAGAGAGAGATAACATGGATTTATATTATTGAAGAAGAAAATACAAAGCCACTGAGATCTCTTACAAGAGTAGTATTTATGCTGTTGAGATTCAGTTGTAACTGCAATCTAACTAAAGCTAATTGTTAACTGACAACAGTTGAAAAACTAACCAGAGTTAATTATTCATATACACTTACATAAAGAGTAAACACTGTTAACTTGATATAATGTCTCTATCAGTAGTCAAGGTTGAATATCTCAGCTGTTCTATTCTGATATCCTCTTCTCTACTACGTCTATGTTACAGAATAGGACAGAAAAAAGTTTGTGTTGGGCCGATGGTGGGGGGTGCGGCAGTGGGTTATTAATTTTGTTTTTATTGGACGGGTTGTTATGTACTATTTTGGATAATAACTGGTTGCTTGGCTAGGAGAGAACAGGAGTGGCAAAAACTAGTCTCCTAATACTTATTTGGATTACTTTGCAATTTTTATTTGATAAATACTTCAAACAATGAAACAGATAAAAATTCATTTTAGATGTTGAGTCTGATTTGCTTTATTTTATTTCTCAATGGATGGGTTAAGATGATATCACACTTTCTGACAAGGACCAAGGTTCAAATTATGCCACTGAAGTCCTAACTCATGGACATAATCGGGATGATGAAGTGTTTAGCGTGAATAAGAATATAAAGCAGCTGCAAAATTTAACAGAGAATGGCCCTGCCAAGGACATCTCATCCTGCAGTGCATCAAACTTTGGATCCATGGGAGCCAACAAACAGAATGTATGTGACACCCTCTACCCCTCACATATATATTAATAAAGGAATAAAAATTCAAATATTAATTAAAAGTATTTTTAAAACATTTTTAAATACAAGCCTTTCAAATGGGTAAAAGACTCACATTCACTTTCTTCTACATCATATTCAAACTTGTCCAAATAAATAATAAAGTCATCTCGGCTCAAAGAAGGTCATCTAAGTTTCATACAATTAATATAAAACCTATATCCTAATGTCACATCCTATCAGAGCGTGGTGTTCCCGTGTCCTCTAGCATGAGGTTCTTCATAGTCATCCACCTATTCATCTGCTCCCCCGAACACAAAGTTCAAGATCATCACAGGATCCAAACACAAACAGCAAACCGGGAGTGAGTTATCACATTTCTAACTACTAGAGAGAAACAACACAACATATAGTAGCCAAATACAATTTACTTAACATATCTCATACTATTTCATCACTTTGTCATTCATCAATCACACTTTTCAATCATCAATCACAATACACAAGAATCACACACTTCGATCAAGACATAATAACACATCAATTTCATAATAAACAATTAGCAAGCGTATGCAACAGTTATGCTAAGACTCAAGCCTATATGCAATGTGGTACCATGTCATTGAAAAACCTCGTCGGGCGCCTAGGAGTACATGACAAGACAAACCACACAATAGTAAGTCAAGTCACTCTCACTAGGTAATATCATAGGGAGACTAGTCAGGGTCACAGTGTTTTGCGAGAATGCTCCAACCATATGGGATCAACATAGGCTTAAAGGAGCACTCAAACAGTGTGACCCCCAAGGCCTACACTTTGAAGAGTCCGTCAGGGCCTCTCCCTCCTGAATCAGGTCCAACCCAAAAAACATTTTAGCACACAGACTCTATCTATGAACTGTACAAAACACACGACTCCTCAATTGTTCTCAAAATAATTTTAACTCGTCGCCCTTTAAGGGTCTTATCATTAACTCGTCACCCTTAAAGGGACTTAACATTAACTCGTCGCCCAAAAAGGGACTTAGCATCAACTCGTCGCCCTAAAAGGGACTTAACATCAACTCGTCGCCCTTGAAGGGACTTATGATCGTGTGATTGTACAATTCATAGTTCACAACTCAATGCACATATATATCTCAATCATATACATACTCAATTTATCACATACACTTAATCACAATGGTATAATCTTAATTTAACATGTTACCACACCTCATGAATCATATACACTTTACCTATGAACTATGCAATACACACATCTACTCAATTGTTTTCAAAATCATTTTAACTCGTCGGGTTCTCACAGTGGATCCCATTACAATACTCGTCGCCCTTAAAGGATCTTACAATTGTGTGATTGTACAGTTCATAGTTTACAACTCAATACACACATCTCATCTCAATACACATGTATTTCATCATCCGTCACATGTTCAATTTATCACATACTCAAAGTTTGAATCATCATTTCATAACCTCAACATAACAATTTATACAAAAGATTTTATCACAACATGGAATGTAAAACCTCTGAAATAGTTCCTCACAATTGTATCAAAATCAATTAATCAAAATCATGGGTTAACACAAAGACATCAAGAGCACTGAAGTTTATCAATCAATTCTCATCAGGACATCAATTGGTACATAGAATACAATAATATTGTATTCATAATCATAAAGAAAAATTATAATTCAATAAACATCCCAAAATAAACCAAAATTTAGTTCTCTAAGGATCCCTACACATGTTCATTCTAAACCCCAATTGCGATAAACTCATCCCTTACCTCTGAGCGGACTCACATGTCTTCAGCTAGCGATAGTAACATCTCTAGCGGTTCCCTAAGATTCCTTCAGTTATTCCTCCGACTGCTCCGATAGAATTCTCAAACGTCAGAGAGACGGAGAAGAGATTGAAACCTCCACTTGTATTGTCTTCATGTGATTCCTTTTTCCCCTCTACGAATATTATCTCCAAAATCCCAACGGTGAAAGTGTGATCAATTGAATTTCTAACAACATATCCAAATTTCATGAAAATCCAACGGTTAACGAAACCGGGATCGTAGTTTTACCGAGATAGTTTTGGGTTTCTGCGGGAAAATAAAAGGCTACAATGCGAAGGGTTTCCCTCTAAGCTCAGACATAATATCGAAATTCCCAACGGTGAGAATTCTCGGAATTGGGTTGCGAACATGGTGCTCAAATTTCACGACGATCCAACGGTGAATGAGCCCGAGATCGTCATTTTTCTAAGACAGATTTGGTGGGCTGCGGGAAAAAGAAAGAGTTTTGAGAGGAGAAGGGGAAAACGAAAATGAGGCCAAAAAGAGGCACCTGACTTAACATAACTATTTATACCTAGGGTACTCAGCCTATTATTTGCTCTATATTTATTTATTTATTTATTTTATAAAAACAAACTCTATTTTATTTTCTATCAAACAAATAAATGAAATACCCTTTTTATTTTCTCTCAAATCATTATTTTAATTAATAATTATATCTCCTTATTTATTTATTTATAAAATCTCATCATTTTTCTAAAACTTTATTTATTTATAAATAACAATCCTTTTTAATCTAGATTACAAAAATTGGGATGTTACAATGTAGGTAAATTTGGTATTTAGTTTATAGTGTTTGATAAGTTTCTCACTTTAAATACTGAATTTGACTTGACAGTTTGAGGATTGACTTGAGAAACTTTAAAATAAACTTATAGAAATTAGACAGAAGTCCTGTAATTTGATTGAGTGGGAGCACTCAACATCTTTGATGTAATTAAATAATTAACCTACCTAGGTCTAACTCTTAACTGTACTTCATGGTGAACAATGAACATTATTTGATTTTGGACACAACTTGTCAATTGATTTTGTGATAATTAAAAAGAGATTATACTTTTTGGGAAAAAAGAAATTAATTGAGAGCATGGTTGTTGTTGTTGTGTGAGAGTGTGATATACAACTAACTGGAACAAGGCTTGGATGGTGACACTCTCCAAAATCAGTCACACACACCCTTTGGCCTTAGAGTTACACAGACACATAGCTGGAACAAAACTGATAGTGGCTAACATGCACCAAAATAGGTGTAGGGGTGTGGTAGGACCTACTTCAGTGTGAGCCCGAATTCTTATATACACTTACACCCCCCCCCCCCCCCCCCCAAACTCCATGGGGCTGAGAAACCAAAGGTAGCTCAACTACATTGTGTTTGGAGCTCAAATATATGAATTAACAAATAGCAGAATTCGTATTCAATAAATACCAAGGCTGAGAAACCAAGGTTCAAATTAAACTAATAGCAGAATTAACAACCAAAAGTTCTTAAGGGAATTAACAAATACCATAATTTGTATTCAATAAATACACACACCAAGTATAGAACAAACCTATGCAATACAACCATATGTTTAGTGAAATGTTATACAAGAAAAGCAAAATTTTACCTACAATGCTCCTTTTATGGATGAAAGAAATAGCAAATACAAGTCCTAAAGCTACAACAATGGAGCTTCATCAACAACAACACAAAGAATAATGACTAAGAACAAAGGGGTAATTGCCAATAGGCTCACTCACCTCTGATACAGTGCAAACCAAAGGGCTTGACCCTAGTCTTAGGGTATCCGAAGCTAGAAACAAAGGTCATGCCAAAGGAATGCTTTCGTGCCAAAGGAATGTCTGCAAGGAAAGCAACAAAGGTCGTTTAGAGACAATGGCAGTGACAAGGAATGCACCAAAGCTTGTTCAAAGACAATGACAGTCACAAGGAAAGCAACGAAGGCCATTCAAGGAAAACAACAAAGCTTACCAAGGTAGACGGCGGTGAACATCCTAGTAGACACGACCAAAGCGCGACCACGGCCTCACGGTGGCTTTGCGAGACTCAGAGTAAGGAGTCACGATGGTGGCGAAGGCCAGAGAGCGTGGGGGTTTGTGAGGGAGGGTTTGCGAGAGACTAAGCGAGCGCGAGAAGACAAGGATTTGCAGTTTGTAACTTTTCTTAAAAAATACAATATCAGTTTTTTGTCGAAACTGATGTTAACATCAGTTTTTAAAAAAACTGATGTTAACGACATTATGTTAACATCGGTTTCGACAAAACCGCTGTTAATAAAATGACACTACTAAAAAAATGAGTTTTAACATCGTCTTATTAACATCGATTAAACCAATGTCGTTAAGCACTTACAACTTTGTTTTCAAATAACCGATGTTAAAATTGAATTTAGTGCAATTTTAACATTGGTTATTCGAAAATCAATGTTGTAAGTGCCTAACGACATCAGTTTTCAAATAATCGATGTTAATTATTTTTCTTTAATTATTTATATATATTTTTAAAAATCATATATTGAGTTATTAATTATATTTTAAACTAAAAAAATATAATAATTAATAAACAATAACAAATTCAAAAGGTAAGCATTTAAAAATTAAGCTAAATTTTAAAAATAAATTCTATAATTTTAATTTTATTATTTCATGATTATCATTTAAATATAACACACATTTATATAAATTATTGAATATTAGTTCATTTGAAAATAAAATAAAAACTATTTTTGATAATAGAGTTTAACTTTTATAGAACTTTTATAGAATATTGGTAAAAACAATTATATTGTAAAAAAAATTAAAATTTATTATTAATATATTTTATTTAATTATTATAAAAATAAAAAATTAGTTTTTTTCTTCTTAAAAAAGTCATAGTTTTCAATACTTTTAGTTTCTTTGGTTTTTCTGAGTTCTCAACTTTGGAATTAATATATAAATTTAATTTTCTTTCAAACATTTTAAATTAAATTTAATTATTTATTCCTTTTAAATTATTAATCTCAATACATTACAAAAAATTAAAAATAAAAAATACTTTATAATTTTATTTAAATATAACAATTTGTAGAGTGCTTGAAAAATTATGCTAGTGTGACTATAATTAGTCTTAATTAAATTTGGACTAGAGGTCAGTCCTTTTTTCTCTTATTAATTTATTCTTGCTACCGTAACTCATGGAAAATAAATAAATAGGACAGAAATAAGCTATTCTTATCTAACTGATGCTATCCCTTTGCATCGCTCACTTAAATTTTGAAATATATATATATATAAAAGAAGGTGAACAATTTAAATTATAACATGAAGTTTTTTTTATTGATAACTTCTTATAAACAAAATTAAAATTCAATTTAAAATATAAATAAAAGGAATAAATGATTAAAAAGATAAAACATACAAATAAAAATTCACTACAAGAAAAGTGTCTTATACCTACAAACACCTTTACCTACAGACATAAATTAGTGTAGGTAAAATTTAAAAATACTTTATTACCTACCATTGTTTAATGTAGGTTAAATTCAAAGACTTATACTTACAATTTTTAGTATAGGTAAATCTTGGTAAAATATATAAAAAAAAATTACCTATAACTATGTAGTGTAGGTAAAACCTTATAAAAACTTGTACCTACAACCAAATTGTAGTTAAAATAAAATAAAAAAATTAGGTGTTTACCTACTATTTTGTAAGTAAAAAAAGATATGTTACACACATAAAAAAGATTTTTACTTACAAATTAGGTGTTTACTTCCAAAACCAAAAAGAAGAAAACCAAAAACGCTGAAACCCCCAAAACCAAAAAGAAGAAAAACGCTAAAATCCCCAAAATCGAAAAGAAGAAAACCAAAAACGCTGAAATCCCTCAAACGATGGCAAAACGAAGAGGGATAGAGAAATCGCCAAAGAGGAGAACAAGAAGAAGACTAAGAAACCAAAGCTCAGCAACAACACTTTGAAACAGCGAGACGAGGGATCCAAAAAGGGAGCAGCAGAAGGAAAAGGAGAAGAGGGGAAAATGAACGTGTTTTCGATGAATCGCATCAGAACGATGATTAAGGGCGAAGATCCCGATATGCGTGTTTCTCAGTGTTGGATCAAGTGACCTCGGAATAACTAAGAAGGGGGGGGGGGGTTGAATTAATTATGAATGTGTCTTGACTAATTAAAAATTTATCCTTCTTAATATTACTAAATTCAATTAAGCTTTATTACTAAGTTATGAGAAAGTAAAGAATAGAAACAATAACTTAGACAAAAGTAAAGCGGAAATAAAAAGAACACAGCGGAAATTAAAGAGTGTAGGGAAGAAGAAGACAAACATAAGATTTATACTGGTTCGGCAATAACCCGTGCCTACATCCAGTCCCCAAGCAACCACTGGTTCTTGATATTTCCAATAACCTTGTAAAATCCTTTACAAGCAAAGATCCACAAGGGATGTACCCTCCCTTGTTCTCTTTGAACAACCAAGTAGATGTACGCTCCACTTGAACTGATCCACAAGAGATGTACCCTCTCTTGTTCTCAGTATAACAACCCAAGTAGATGTACGCTCTACTTGTACCACAAAGGATGTATGCTCCAATGTGTTAAGACAACAAATTCTTAGGCGGTTAGTCCCTTGAATCTTTGTAAGGGGAAACAAAAGATATCTCAGGTGGTTAGTCCTTTGAAATCTTTTGTTTAAAGGGAAAGGGAAGAATCAAAAGAATTCTCAAGCGGTTAGTCCTTTGAATCTTTTGTCAAGAGGGGGGAAGGGAGAATCAAAAGAATTCTCAGGCGGTTAGTCCTTTGAATATTTTGTCAAGAGGAAGAAGGGATGAAAAGATATCACACTTTTGTTTTCTACATAATTTCCACTTGCAAAAAAACAAAGTTTTGAAACAAAGTTTAGAAAACTTTTTGGCAAAGAAAAAGCAATGGGCAATGGTTAGAGAAAGATTGTGAAAAAGAATTGTTTGGAAGAATATCATATATGTATATTGAATGTGTGGAAGGAATCACTTGGGCTTTTGGCATCATCAAAATTGCTTGGTTCATCATCATGAAGCTTGCTTCTTCAATCTCCCCCTTTTTGATGATGACAAACCTGAAATCAAGAAACGCATACAAGCTCTATCTTCTAATTGATCATTTACTTAATTCTCCCTCTTTGTTTTTGAGTTTAAGCTTTACTTGAAATTAAGTTATTTAATTATATAAGTTCTTGATTTAATCCCAACTTTCTCTCCCCCTTTGGCATCATGAAAAAGCCAAAGTGCGTATAGAGACATAAAATCATACATTCACTCATAATCATTCAAGCAAGGAAGACAATAATGCATACATAAACTAAGCAAGGATGATAATAATTCATTCATAAACTATAATATAATGTCAGATAATTTAGAGAATCATCCAAGATAACCAAATTAAAACAACTAAATTAGAAATTAACATACTAATAAGTGTTTCAAAAACATAGTCATAAGACATCAAAATATAAAACAAATCATTTGTCTAAGTCACTAGCATCTAGAAGTCCTAATTCTCTTCTAATGGTGTAGAAAGAATCTTTGGGTAGTGGTTTTGTGAAGATGTCTGCAAGTTGGTTTTTGGTATCTACAAATTCCAGAACACAATCACCTTTTAGGACATGATCTCTAAGAAAATGATGCCTAATTTCTATGTGCTTGGTTCTAGAGTGGAGGACTGGGTTCTTAGATATATTTATGGCGCTTGTGTTGTCACATTTTATGGGAATATGGTCTAATACAATCCCATAATCATATAATTTTTGTTTCATCCACAGGATCTGTGCACAACAACTACCAGCAGAGATGTATTCTGCTTCGGTTGTGGATAATGCTACACTATTTTGCTTCTTGTTGTGCCAAGAGACAAGAGCAGACCCTATGAACTGACATGTGCCACTAGTGCTCTTCCTATCAGTTTTAGATCCGGCAAAATCTGAATCTGAGTATCCTATTAAATTGCATAAAGAATTCTTAGGGTACCATAATTCTAGGTTAACAGTTCCTAAGAGATATCTTAGGATTCTTTTTACTGTAGTTAGATGTGAAAACTTTGGATTTGATTGAAATCTTGCACACATGCATACACTAAACATAATATCTGGCCTACTTGCAGATAAGTAAAGTAGAGATCCAATCATACCTCTATATTGTTTTTCATCAACGGGTTGACCGGACTCATCTTTGTCAAGGTAGTAACCAGTGCTCATAGGAGTAGCCAAGTGTTTTGAGTTCTCTATTCTGAATCTCTTGATGAGTTCCTTGCAATATTTTTCTTGGTTGACAAAGATCCCATCATTTGGTTGTTTGATTTGTAGTCCAAGAAAGTAATTTAACTCACCCATCATGGACATTTCAAACTCACTTTGCATGTCAATAGAAAACTCCTTGCACAAAGATTCATTAGTAGATCCAAAGATTATATCATCAACATAAATTTGTACCAATAAGATATCATTATCCTTCTTCTTTATGAATAAGGTGGTATCTACCTTTTCTCGAATGAAATTCTTTTCTAATAGGAATTTACTTAATCTTTCATACCAAGCCCTAGGTGCTTGTTTTAACCCATAAAGTGATTTCTTTAATCTATAGACATGATCTAATTTTTGTTAGTCTTCAAACCCGGGAGGTTGTTCTACATATACCTCCTCTTGGATTAGACCATTTAGGAAGACACTCTTGACATCCATTTGATATAGTTTAAAGTTCATAATAGATGCATAAGCTGAAAGCATCCTAATGGCTTCTAATCTAGCTACGAGTGCAAAGGTTTCTTCATAGTTTATCCCTTCTTCTTGGTTGTACCCTTTTGCAACTTATCTAGCTTTATTTCTAATTACTATACCATTTTCATCTAGTTTATTTCTAAATAACCATTTTGTTCCTATAATGGGGTAGTTATGTGGTTTCTCAACTAGTTCCCAAACATTATTTCTCTCAAATTGATTTAACTCTTCTTGCATAGCAATTATCCATTGATCATCTATTATGGCTTCTTTAAAGTTTTTAGGTTATATCATAGAAACAAATGCCATGTTATTGCATAAATCTTTAAGAGAGTGTCTAGTTGTTACCCCTTTTGAGATATCTCTGATGATGTTGTCAAGAGGATGATTTCTTGAAGTTTTCCATTCTTTGGAAAGATCATCATTTTCTTGGGCTATGTCATCTTGAACATCCTTGTTTTCTTCATTTCTCTTCCTTTTTAGATTCTTTTCTTGATTGTACATATCTTCCAAAGAATCTGCAATATTATCAAGAAACTCCTTTCTCGGAGAGATAATATTAGTTTCATCAAAAGAAACATGTATTGATTCCTCAATTGTCATGGTTCTTTTGTTATATATCCTAAAGGCTTTGCTACGTAGGGAATAACCAAGAAAGATGCCCTCATTCGCCTTAGCATCAAATTTACCTAGGCTTTCTTTACCATTGTTTAGGACAAAACATTTACATCCAAAAACATGTAAATGAGAAATGTTTGGTTTTCTATTGTTAAATAGTTCGTATGGGGTTTTCTTAAGAATGGGTCTTATTAAGGCTCTATTCATAATATAACATGCGGTGTTGACAGCTTTAGCCCAAAAATATTTTAAGAGTAAAGTGTCATTTAAGAGAGTTCTAGCTATTTCTTCTAAAGATCTATTTTACCTTTCTACTACACCGTTTTGTTGGGGTGTCCTAGGTGCATAAAAATTGTGTTCTATGCCATGTTCATCACAAAACATTTCAAAATCATTGTTTTCAAATTCACCTCCATGATCACTTCTAATGGAGATAATTTTGAGACTTTTCTTGTTTTGGATGACTTTGGCAAGTCTCCTAAATGCATGAAATGCATCATTTTTGTGAGTAAGAAATAAAGTCCAAGTATACCTAGAATAGTCATCAACAATTACTAAGGCATAGTAACTACCACCAAAACTCATGACCCTAGAGGGTCCAAACAAATCCATATGCACTAACTGTAATGGTTGAGTGGTAGAGATAATATTTTTAGATTTAAAAGATGCTTTTGTTTGTTTACCTTTTTGGCATGCATCACATAATTTATCTTTTTCAAACTTCAATTTTGGTAAACCAACAACTAGGTCTTTTGAGATTAATCTATTTAGATGATCCATGTTAATGTGAGCAATTCTCTTGTGCCATAACCAAGGATCACTATCCTTACTTTGAAAGCATTTATCATTTTCAGATTTTTGTTTCAAATCAATCATGTAAACAATATTTTCTCTGAAACCTATATGCTCAATATCCATGTCATGCTCATGCTTGATAACACAGTTTTCAGAATCAAAAGATACTTTATATCCTCTATCACATAATTGACTAACACTTAATAGGCTATGCTTTAAACCTTCTACAAGTAACACATTTTCAACGGGAGTAGAGGAACTCGTACCTATTTTGCCGACTCCAATGATTTTTCCTTTGTTGTTGTCGCTGTATGTAACAAGTCCACTTTTCTTAGGGGAAATGGTTGTAAACTTGGATACATCTCCCATCATATGCTTGGAACATCCACTGTTGATGTACCACTTCTTCCTTACAGATTCTTTCTTGTTGTTCTCATGAGATTTTGTCATGAGACATAAGTTGACTTGGTCTTTATCATGATCTTGAAATGATTTCAGATTTGACCTATACCTTAAATTACTTTTGAAAAATAGAGAATTTAAAGAGGCCATGAATCTCGAAGTTGTAAAACTTTTCACAAGAAACCTACTCTGATACCACTTGTTGGATCAAGTGGCCTCAGAATAATTAAGAAGGGGGGGTTGAATTAATTATGAACGTGTCTTGACTAATTAAAAATTTATCCTTCTTAATATTACTAGATTCAATTAGGCTTTACTACTAAGTTATGAGAAAGTAAAGAACAGAAACAATAACTTAGACAAAAGTAAAGTGGGAACAAAAAGTACACAGCGGAAATTAAAGAGTGTAGGGAAGAAGAAGAAGACAAACACAAGATTTATACTGGTTCGGCAATAACCCGTGCCTACATCCAGTCCCCAAGCAACCACCGGTTCTTGAGATTTCCAATAACCTTGTAAAATCCTTTACAAGCAAAGATCCACAAGGGATGTACCCTCCCTTGTTCTCTTTGTACAACCAAGTGGATGTACACTCCACTTGAACTGATACACAAGAGATGTACCCTCTCTTGTTCTCCGTATAACAACCCAAGTAGATGTATGCTCTACTTGTACCACAAAGGATGTACGCTCCAATGTGTTAAGACAACAAATTCTTAGGCGGTTAGTCCCTTGAATCTTTGTAAGGGGAAACAAAATATATCTCAGGCGGTTATTCCTTTGAAATCTTTTGTTTAAAGGGAAAAGGAAGAATAAAAAGAATTCTCAGGTGGTTAGTCCTTTGAATTTTTTGTCAAGAAGGGGAAGTGAGAATCAAAATAATTCTCAGGTGTTTTGTCCTTTTGAATATTTTGTCAAGAGGAAGAAGGGATGAAAAGATAGCACACTTTTGTTTTCTGCAGAATTTCCACTTGCAGAAAAACAAAGTTTAGAAAACTTTTTGGCAAAGAAAAAGCAATGGGAAATGATTAGAGAAATATTGTGAAAAATAATTGTTTGGAAGAATATCATATATGTATATTGAATGTGTGCCAAAGTCATGCTTTTATAGACTTTTCATGTTTGGTCAAAGAAACCATTGGAAGAGTAATGACTTTTGAGAAAACCATGTTAAGAATTATAACTCTTAACTTTTTCTTCAAAACTGATCACTAGTAATCGATTACCACAAAGGTATAATCGATTACACAATGCATTTTATGAAAAGTTGTGACACTTCACAATTGGATTTGAATTTCAACGTTCAGATTCACTTGTAATCGATTACTAATATAGTGTAATCGATTACACTGTTTGAAAATCATTTTGGAACGTTGCAAACCATTTGAAAATATTTGGAAAACCAAGCTGGTCACTGGTAATCGATTACTAATAACTGGTAATTGATTACCAGAGAGTAATCACTCTGGTAACTTAGAAAATTTGAGAAAATTATTTTGTAAAACAAAACTGTGCTATTTGGTTTTTGATAAAAAATCTTTTAGTACTTATCCTATATGAAGTCTTGTCTTGTTGCTTCTTGATTTCTTCTCTTGAATCTTGAATCTTGGATTGGATTCTTGATGCTTGATCTTGAAGTCTTGAATCAATCACTTGGGCTTTTGGCATCAACAAAATTGCTTGCTTCATCATCATGAAGCTTGCTTCTACACTCAGGAAGCATTATTTGCCATCAACATGTTGTGGTAGGTTTTCAATTCCTTGCGTCTTCTCCTCTTTTTCGATGCCTCTATCCTTCTTCGTTTGCCTCGTTTTCATTGCAGGAGAAATTCCTTGAGCAATTCATGCAGGAAGCTTATGCTTTTTGTGTTCGGGACCGCAAGAAATGCCTCAGGTATGATCACCTAGGTAATGTTTTATCCATAAGTGAGTTCAATGATATTTAAAATTGGGTCGATACTGTAGTCTAGTAGTGTTTGTTGTAATGTAGTGTATAATTGTGAACCCTAGAAAGAACATAATTGTTGCCTGGGGGTGATTTTGTAAATTAGTGTGTATATATATTTTGCTGCAATCAATTTAATGCTTTATAATGTATCATTCTTTTTACATCTGATATAGTTGTTCATGTTCAATCTGGATAGTTGGGACATGCTTAATAATGAATGTAGGATAATGTTTTCTTGTTGTTCAGGTGTAGGGATTTCTGGATGATCAGTTCAATCAGCTTTAGAAACTACAAGATGAGAGTAGTCCATATTTTGTGATGGAGGTTGTGACCATGTTCTTTGGTAATTTTGAGCAACTTCTAAATAGAATTGCACTAGCTTTGTGACTATATATTCTCTGTTCAAGGGGTAGGACTTTTATTGTGATCCAATATATTATATGTGAATGAAATAGGTTAAAGGGAATGTTAATTATCTGTATGACCTATGTAGAGAACAAAAACTTGTGGATTTCAAAAGTGTAGATTCTAGTGTCCTCAGTTCAAAGGAAGCAGTGCCAGGTATAATCTAGTATTGCTTTTTCCTTTATATTTTTTATTGTTCATGTGTTGCACTAGCCAGAAGAAATATATGCTATGAGAAATTTGTATTATTTTGTGATTTTATTTGATTACCAGTGTTGGTGCTGCGAGAGTTAAAGGTGTCTACACTAACTTCAGAAATATTTGCAAGGCTCAGAACCTAGAAGGGTGAGTCGTGCAAAGTGAAAACTCATTTTCTATTACATTCTCTCTTCTCCCCTTCTTGAACATGCACTTTATTGCCTTAAAATGTGTTTATCGTATCCTGTGATTGTGAATTATTTATGGTTACTGCTTGCATGGATTACAACCCAGTAGTCAATCCTAGGCACAAAGCAATAAGACTTTCTTGTAACTAATTAATTTATGAAGAACTTGAAGTTGTATCCAGAAATCAATTTTGAAGAAAACATTGAAAATGCTACAAGTACAAAATACTTCTTAAATTGGTCTGGTGGTATGTATTTCAATTTACTCAATTTAGACATTTTTTAATGATTGTTTAAAGAATAGATTTAATTTTTTAATCTTTTCAGAATTTGTCATTTAAAATTCAATATTTCATGTTTTAGTAAATAAATAAAAGGGTGTGTTTTGTTCATGAATGCAATGTTAGAAGATATCAGCGACTCTGCATTAACTCTTTCACCCTTATTGCCAACACATCACACTTGCCCCCATTGTCAAATGATAAATATAATGTTTGAATTTCATCGTATAGTCTAAGGAACCAAAACAACCAAATCTTACAACTCACAAGAAGCAATTGGATTTTGTAAAATTAGATAGCCAGTGCCATTTTTTTTTGGAAACAAATGAGCTAGTTGTTCAATGAAAGAGATAAAAAGTATGTTGTTCCAATGAATTTTATATTTTCTTCCATCTAAACTCTAGAGATAAATAAATTATCAAGAGCTTGAAGGTGCTGGCTGGTTCAGCTAATGAAGTGATTTCAATTGCCTTAATTGGGTCGTAATACTATCTTGTCATTCTCCACCCGTAACTTTGGATAAGTAATTGCATCACCTGGTTCATGAAAAATCTGTCTATACTGATAATGTGTAGTGATTAAAAGAACAATATGAGTTTTACTGTTTCTTCTACTTGATTTTCTAATAGTACCCTTCAACTTTAATTATTAGTTGAAGAGCTTTGCTTCTGAACGTGGATGTCACATTGTTTTTGACTTTTTTCCTGTTAACTCGTGAATCCAGCTATTTATAAGTCAATTGCATATTATGAACCCAAAGAAGAAAAAAAAATATAATCCTACTGTCTTTTAGATACATTGGAGAAAGAAATGAAACCCAACAAGGGATGAATAAATATTTTTTTGGTTTAACACATATAAAGTCCTTGTAATATAACAAATTCTTAATTAATTTGATTTTTCTAATTAAATCAATTTTTAGCTTATTTAGATAAGATTCACCAAGAAGCTTGTGATAAGCTAAAAAGAATTTATATCATAAGCTTACACACACTTTCCTTGTCTACTTCATTGTAATTGTAGAATGTTCATCTGAGTTATATCAAATATCATATTACAAATTTTGTTAGTTCTAATTGTTGGATTGTGTACATGGTTTTCATTTTATTTTCTCTTCTTTTGATATGATATAACCAGGCACAAAGCCCCATTTCTTCATCTTTGATTCTATTGACCAGTAGCCAATATAACTTGTAAAACAAGTCCCCTTCAGATTGGGTATAATAGTTCATCTTGATGATAATTTAGGGAATTGAGATTCAACTTGGTCTTGTGGTGGAAAGTCAGAAAGCAACTTTGTCTGTGAAGAGGAGGTTGGCATGTGAATAGCTGATTTACTTTATTCAGGTTCTTATTCAATCTTTTCAGCCTCTACTCATGATTAATGTTTTAAATCACTTTAGAAACAACTTATGATAATGGCAAGTTTGCAATTTATGTGATGGATGAAAAGAACAACTCTAGTGCAAAAAGATAAGTTACTCAATCACTCAAATATCTGAACTAAAGTTCTAAGAAAAAGGAACATAAATAAAAATGTTCTGAAATAAAAACATCTTGCACTCACTAAAATGATGTAAGACAAAGACAAAACTGTATCTTAGTTGTGATAACACAAAAAAATGAGTGTTCTAGCGGCACCAAAAAGGACAGAAAGTCCAACTATAATTTAAAGTGAAATATTTTCCTTTTAATTTGAAGTAGCAATTATTGAAGACTGATTGAGAAACAACAACAACTTTTATCCATTATTCAATACAAAATTAACATAGAATTCAAAATTGATATTGTTATATGCAATTCAATTTATGTAAAATACTATTCTTTTTTTACCTGATACGATCCATATCCATAAAGTAGTAATGGATCTGATCCATCAAGTTTACAAGATATTTTCGGTAACCAATTGATAGGGGAATGAAAGTTTCATCCGAGGCACGTGCCCACTGCCTTTCAGTGACATAATGTGCTGCATCAAACCTCCCAGAACCTAAGTAAAATAGGACCAACTAAGGCACGTGGAATATGCTACAAGATAATATGTGATTTTTAGGAGACCATTTTAGGAGACCGGACCATTTTCTCTCTCATATGCTACAAGATAATCACTAAAAAGTTGTATCTCCTTGTTGGATTTCGGCTGCGGTTACTTTTTGTTCCACCTTTTCTTCGTTCAAATATATTCAAGGGAAGTTCGGTTTACCGGAAAGCACACCGAATTGTCAAGTATTTAAAAATTAAAACGGATGAATCCGAGTATCAAACACAGGGAACTCATGTTAGCCTGAGTTAAGTTCAGAAATGAAGCATTGTAAGGGAACATGTATGATTGATAATTTCAATCAGAATTTAAACTAAACTTTTATGCTAAAAATATAAAATGCAAGGTAAGTAAAAGTGACGGCAGTAGGTAGAAATGTTGAGTCTTTCTAACAAACAAGATGATGCATATAAATATATTTCTCTAATAAATCATGCTCTTGTGTTCTATGTCACCTAACTTGCACACAAATGGATGATCAAACCAAAAGCATACAAACATTAAGCATTGAACACAGAAAACATAATCAATTAGATATTATGTATTTACATCAGTTGTTCATTAGAAATCCCCAACTAGGATGTTTGGCTGGCAATAATAAGCTTACAAAACCTAGGTATCTCTGCAAAAGCTGCTCGTCGTGCTGCCTCCAGAGCTATATTCCCGAAATAGGCACTGTGGTGTGCTCTGGAATTTGTGCAAATCATCCGCTTGCCCTAATTCTGCACAAAACAGGCTTTAAATAGCCTCTGAATTTGCGACGTTGCGCTTAGTGTGAGTAAGTGGGTTTGGGCTTAGCGCCAGTCTTGCGCTGAGCCTGGCTGAAGACACCTGTTGTGCTTAGCGCACTGATCTCACGCTTAGCATGTGACCTTGATATTGATGTCTTGCTAGATTCTTCTATCGCGCTAAGCGCGTTGAAGCTGCGCTTAACGGTGGATGCGTGCTTAGCCTACTGATGAGCTAAGCTCAACTGTCACCTTTGGCACTTTATGACTTAGCCTTTTTTTCACCTGAAATTGCACATATTTCATCATTAAATCCAATGAACATATTCTAGAGACAGCTTTATCCATAAAACAAAATTTATTTACAAAAGTCACTACAAAATAACCATAAATCATAAATTGGGGAACTATACAAGTTTTGGAAAATGATTTCTATACAAAAGTTAGTCGTATAAGGAGACTAACAAACTCCCCCAAATTTACAGTTTTGCTTGTCCACAAGCAAAGAAAGAACAACTCACTTGTCCTCAAGTGACAAAGACAGTGGTCAATCAAAAGAAAATGGTGTCTAATTCATAAAGGAATTCAACTATATGAACTGAATATCATGGAATGCTTAAATCAATTACTTCTCACAAGCATTCAACTTTTCAAAGATAGGAGCATAAGCATTAGAGTCACAGCTGAAATAAACTAGTAAGCATGACAGAAATCAAGGAAGGATCATCAACCAAAACCTCGCAGTCATTGTTTCACTCAAGCTAGTGTTTAGGCTTATTCCAATATAAACAACCAACACAAGTTCCAACCTTTGCATTTCATTTCATATCATACAGCAATGAACACACAAAATAGAATCCGAAGGACTTTCTAGGCTTGTAATGGGGTTAGGCTTCCAACAAATCATGGTTTTTTTAGGATTCAAAAGCGTAGGTTCTAGGAGAGCATTCATCCATAGAATAACCCTCACTTTTTCATTCATTCTTAACCCATACTCGCCCTTTATTTAGGCACTTAGCTTTCATTATTTTGCAGCATACACACTTATTAATTTCATTTGTACTTACAGTTTTTTTTAACACAGAAAACATTATATACATAAACAATGTGTGTATACTATTTTCTTTGACCATTTCAATTCTTACCCAGTGCCTCCCCAAATTTGGGACAAATTTACCTTGATAATAACTCCCCCAAATTTGGGACAAATTTGCTTTGAACCCAGCTTCTGTGGATGATGCTCTCTTACAACCTAAGTAAAGGTAGCAGAAGATACAATTAAATAGGCTCCAGGTTCAATCAATCAATAAATTCATTCAGCTCAAACTAGGTGTAAGGGATAATTCATTCAAACATATGGTCAGCTTTTTGGCTAAGTGGCTATTCATAATCAAACATGGCCTTCATCATCCTCAAATTCATGCATCCAGTCCATACTTCAGAGATTCACGCAAAAATCAGTACTAAATGATAGTCATTTCTCTCAAAATTTAAGGATCACACTCTCACCGGGATACGGTTAATGCATTCCTTCACAATCAATCTGACAACCAACTAACATTTTCAGACATACTTCCAATCACATGTTCATTCTCTTCTAATGACTACAAACTTGATCAAAACAATCGTCTAATCATCACAATCCATTCAATTCATACATTTGCTCAATCAAATCATTTTCAAACACTCATTTCATACCAAACAAGCCATTGCGTACAAAGTTCAACCAATTCACTGTTCAATCAAGCTTTTTGTACAAGCAAACAAACAACTACACTACTGAAATTTAAATGCTGAAATTTAAAGAACTGAAACATAAAAGCTGAAATTTAAATGACATAAATCATAAAATAACTAAAAATAAACTAAAGTGTTCAAAATGCAAAAATTTAAACGTCCTGCTCCTCATGTGGCTGGTCTTCATTAAGATCCAATGCTGGAGCTGCTGATGAATCCTATATAACCTGCTTATGCTCCGCAACTGGTGTAGATGGTTGGGTCTCCTCAGGAGAAGGTGCAGAGGATGGCTCAGGTATCTGATCTGTGAGGGTACCCTTCTCCTGTTCCATGTATGGATTTGCATCAAAATAAAAAGGCTCAGGAGGGGTGAGCTCATCCTCCCCCTCTGCTGCTGCTGCTACTGGTGCTGGTGCTGGTGGCTCCTCTGTCACAGGCTCCTGGGCTGCAGAGGCTCCACCCCCTCCAGAAGAAGAGCATTGGTCTCTTGGCTAGGCCACCTGAGCATCAAACTCCTCCATGCTCATAATGGAGGGCAAGCCCAAGCCCTGAAGGCTCTGGATGATAATGGACTGCCCCTTGTGGATGCTTTAGAGCATGGAGTGCAGCATCTGTGGTGTAAAAATAAAATCTGATGTACCTACAGATAAAGGAGCTGGAAGTGGTATCTGTGTGGGTGTAGGAGGAATAACTGGAGTTTGAATGAGAGGTAATGGAGCTGTGGAAGAAGAAGGAGCTGGTGTCTCTGGTGCTGAAGAGGAAGGGGCCTCAGATCTCTTACCCATGGCCTTCCTAGGTCCTCTGAAAGTTATTATTGGATCATCAAGATTCCAACATTTCTTCTTAATATATGCCAAATTAATGGCAGGACTCAGGCTCTCCAGAGACCTCGAATATGACTGAACTCCCCTAGCCTTACATAAAGTTGTGATCAAGGCAGGAAATCCTAGTCTGGATGTGTCATGCTGTGCTATGAAGAAGATCTGGTGGGAGATGAGGTACCCCACATTCATGTCCATCTTCATGATGATTCCATAAATGAGTTTGGCTCTGTCAAGAGTGACATTAGAAGTGTGGGAAATGGGGATGAGGTTAGAAAAGGAAAGAACGCTCCAAGTCTGAGCAAGAGTGGTCATGTTCTTCCTCAGAATCTTCAAAGGTTGCCCATCAGCATTAAGCTCAAATCCCCTCCCTAGGAGACAGAGCTTAGCAGCTAACTCCTAAGGATCAAGCCTCAGGAGTGCAAATCTAGAGGAAGCACAAATTTTTTCCCCCTCTTCCACAACAACAGGGGTCTTCAAAAATGAGTTAAGAGTATCCTCATCAAACTTAATCAAATGAACTCTCACCCTCACCTGCTTAGGTGATTTGTCCTCGGGGTCATAGAGGTTTGCATAGAATTCTTTTACAATGGCAACATCAATGTTATCGTCCAGAAAGTTAGTTAACTCCTCATCCCAATGGTGTATCTCGAGTTCTTCCTTGAACTCATCAAACTCTGTATAGTAGACTACCACATTCCTTTCTGGTAAAAGCTTACGAGGCACCACAATGTCAGTGTATCTCTCCAAAGCCTCTTGGGAAGTGAATCTGGATCTATCAAATCTGTCTTGGGTAGGTGTAGAGGGTGCCTTTCTTTTCCTAGAAGCCATATGCAAAATATAAGACAAAACACAAGAGATTAGTATAAGTTATTTTCACAAAAATAGAAAAATAAAACTAAAATTTTGACTGGGCGCTTAACGCAGCATGCTGAGCTTAGCGCGCCTTATGAAATTTTACTCAAGCGCTAAGCGCAACAAGCTGGCGCTTAGCTCGAAGACACATAAAACATTTTTTTCCTGTAGAATAGGCTTAGCGCACATCTACACTTAGCCTAAGTCTACAATTTTAGAAACAATAGAGAACTGGAGCTTAGTGCAGTGTGCTGGTGCTTAGCCTAGCCTCAACAGAAAGACACTCAGGCTTAGCGCACAAACACGCTCAACCTTATTACAAAGGTAAAGAAATAGAACCTAAGCGGCGCTTAGCTCAGCAAGCGGGGCTTAGCACCTGAACTTCTCTGAGTATCTCAGTATACTATTGACGCTTAGCGCACAGGCGTGCTTAGTGTCTGCATCGTTTTGCTTCAACAGCCACGATGAACGCGCATAGCGCGACATGGTCCGCTTAGCGCAATCATCAGAAATCCTAAAAAAATTTAACAGTTGCGACAAACAGGCTAAGTGCATTAGGCGCGCTTAGCGCGCTCATCACAATTCCCAGAAATACACACAGGGGTTTTCACCCCTTTCAGCCACATTGCCCCTAATGAGCTTCTAAACTACCTAAAGTCCTAAAATACCTAACCCTAAAACTAAGAAACTTACCTAATAGCAATACTAATCACGAAAACCATAAATCAACTATCCTAAGGTTTGAAGCATGAAAAGTAAAAATAGAAGTATGCTAACTTACTTGGATTGTCTTTGAAATGAAGCAAAAAATGATGCAGAGAAGCATTACACACATAGCAAAAAGTAAAAGAATGCTCAAAGATGAAAGGGTGCAGAGGTTTAGGTGCAAAGGTAGCAACCCAAATGCCTCTGCCTATGATTTTTAAAAACTGAAATTTGTATGGTGCGCTTAGTGTGCAGCTGCGCTTAGCATGCCAACGTGACGTTTGAGTTTAAAACACTAGCGCTTAGCCTAGCCTCGCGCTAAGTCCAACTTGAAGTTGTAAAATCCCTTAAGCATTTGGGGCGTAGTGCGGCAGGCTGCACTTAGCGCTTTTGGCAACACCAAAAATCTTTCTGCAATATGCGCTTAGCCTGAGATGCGAGGCTTAGCGTAACATCAAGCTTCAACTTACAGTGAGTGATTTAGGCTTAGTGCCACAACATGCGCTAAGCGCACTTCCAATGATTTCAAAATAGAACGATGTTGGCACTTAGCGCATCCTTTCCCGCTAAGCCCAGCTTGAAAGCTCAACTTACAGAATGAATCTGGGGCTTAGCGCAGGATGGCGCGCTTAGTGCAACTATAATAAATTTTCATAGAGAGGAAGTGGCGCTTAGCGCATCATCCATGCTAAGCCCACTGCTTAAGGTACAACTTACAGTGAAGATGTTGGGCTCAGCGCAGCGATGTGTGCTTAGTTGAACCATTCAGCCAATCAATTAGGGGTCTTTGCGCTTAGCGCGAGCAAGCTTGGCTTAGCGCGTGAAGAGATAGCGCTTAGCGGATAAACAATCTAAAAATTTTTCTTAGTCATTTTCTGCTTATCTCTTCACTCATACTTTAAAAACCCTTTTTGTTCATTAATACACAAGCTGAAATAAATCACAATCATCAACAAGATGTCCTAACTACATGCAAGAAATAAAAATAAAGATACAGAAGGGAAAGAAAAGCTGGGTTGCCTCCCAGTAAGCGCTTCTTTAACGTCACTAGCTTGACGCATCATCCTATTATCCAGGATCCATTAAAGTTCCCACTTCAAGCACCTTCTTCTCAAGTCTTCTTTCCTCCATCACATGAACTTTAAAATAGACATTCCAGTCAGGTGGCTCTTTATCTTCATGAAATAGATCAAAGCTGATTTTTTGATCTTCTATTCCCATTTGCAACATCTTCTTTCCCATATCTACTACACAACTTGCAGTAGACATGAATGGGCGGCCAAGAATGAGAGGAATATTAGCATCCTCTTCGTTGTTTATCACCACAAAATCAGCTGGAAATATAAGGTGTTCACCTTCACCAAAACATCTTCAATCACTCCATACGGTCTTGTGATGGAGCGATCAGCTAGCTGAAGGGTCATGCGTGTAGGTATTATCTCAAGCTATCCAAGTCGTCGGCACATGGAGAGAGGCATTAAGTTGATACTAGCTCCCAAGTCTATGAGAGCTTTTCCTACAGTAACCTCACCAATGGAACACGGTATCGTGACAACTCCAGGATCTTTGTGCTTAGTTGGAAGAATGCATTGAATCACAGCACTAAAATTGCCTTTCACCATAATTTTGTCACTATGGATGTACCAGTTCTTCTTTGTCAACGTATCTTTCAAAAATTTGGCATAGAGGGGCATTTGTTGAAGTGCTTCTCCAAAGGGTAAAGTAATTTCCAGTTTCTTGAAGATGTCAAGAAATCTGGCCAAATGTCTTTCTTTCTCTTTCCGGGAAGGTACCAAAGGATAAGGTACTCCCTTGCCTTCGTTTGGAGTAGTGTCCTTCTTCTTTTCAGTGTTTGCCTCACTCTTGCCTCTCCTCATCTCATCATCAACAACTTTCTCTTTTTGTTTTTCATTTTTCAACTTTTTTTCTTTTTCTTTTTCTTTTTCTTTTATTCTTTATTTTTCTTTCTCTTTTATTGGTGTCTCTTCTTCCTTATCATCTTCAGCTACTTCATTAATCTCTTCAAGTTTTACAAAATCATAAACGGGTTCAAGTGCTGGCTTAGGTGCCAGCTGTTGTTTATGCTCCTCCATCTTCTTCTCAGCTTCACTCTCATCCACATGGATTGCCATTCTTCTTCTAGTCATCACAGCTTTACACTCCTCCTTGGGATTTTTCTCTGTATTAGCTATAAAAATGCTTGATGATCTATCCGTCAATTGCTTTGCAAGCTATCCCACTTGGACCTCCAGATTCTTTATGGTAGACTCTATGCTCTTCTGGTTAGACATAGAAACCTGCATGAACTGAGCTAGAGTCTCTTCCAGCTTTGTTGTGCGATCATAGAGACTAGGCCCTTGTTTTTGTGGCCTTGTGGATGGTCCACCTTGATCTCTATTGAATTGATTTCCAGGGTGGTTCCTCCATTGTCCCTGTTGTTGATTGTATTGCTGGCCATGTTGGAATCCAGAAAATCCTCCTGCATTAAAATTGTTTCTAGGATGATTTCCCATGTAATTGACTTCATGTGTGGTTTGTTCTTCAATAGGGATACAACATCCTGATTCATGAGCTCCCCCACAGATGGTACATCCTGCAACCTGCAAAACAAAAGCATGTGAAGTATGTGCAGAATGAATTTGAGTTGGCAACTTACTTAGTGTTTCAGTCAATGCCTCAAGTTGCTTAGACAACAACTTATTTTGTGCCAAGAATGCATCTTGGGAGGTTAGCTCCAATAAACACTTTTTATTAGGAATGTGAGCTCTATCTCTCAAAATAGAAATGTCACTTGCAGCCATATTTTCAATGAGATCCATGGCTTCTTCAGGGGTCTTCAATTTGATTTTCCCACCTGTAGAAGCGTCCAATAGCTGCTTGGACTGCGGTCTTAACCCATCTATAAAAATGTTAAGTTGTATCGGTTTTGAGAATCCATGAGTGGGAGTCTTTCTCAATAAACCAACGAATCTTTCCAAGGCCTCACTCAAAGATTCATCGGGAAATTGGTGAAAAGAAGAGATGGTGGCCTTTCCTTCTGCAATCTTAGACTCATGAAAATATTTCTTGAGACTTCTCGTTGCACAATGTTGGTGAAAAATTGGTGGATATGTAATGGTTTGTACTTGAACTTCTGGTTGCACAATGCTGGTGAAAAATTGTGGCACATTAGAACTTGAATAATCTTCCAGGGTGACTCTTCTTGGCTCTTCAGCCATGATGTGGTCTTCGATAGGATCTAGATGAGGATGTCCTGCAATAGGAAAACTAGAAGATGCCTCAGAAGATTGAGGTTCTTTCTCTGGAATTGCTGCTGCTTCTAAATCCTGCAAAAAATTTCTAATTCTCTCTTGATTACGCCTTCTACAAGTGGCGTTAATCTCCAAATCAATGGGGATCAAATCACGTGCAGCAGATCTTCTTTGCATACAAGAAAACAGAACAACAATTGTCCAGTTCAAAAGAACAATCAATGAGTGTTCTAGCGGCACCAAAAAGGACAGAAAGTCCAATTATAATTTAAAGTGAAATATTTTCCTTTTAATTTGAAGTAGCAATTATTGAAGACTGATCGAGAAACAGAAGCAACTTTCATCCGTTATTCAATACAAAATCAGCATAGAATTCAAAATTGATATTATTATATGCAATTCAATTTATGAAAAATACTATTCTTTTTTTACCTGATACGATCCATATCCATAAAGTAGTAATGGATATGATCCATCAAGTTTACAAGATATTTTCGGTAACCAATTGATAGGGGAATGAAAGTTTCATCCGAGGCACGTGCCCACTGCCTTTCAGTGATATAACGTGCTGCATCAAACCTCCCAGAACCTGAGTAAAATAGGACCAACTAAGGCACGTGGAATATGCTACAAGATAATCTGTGATTTTTAGGAGACCATTTTCTCTCTCATATGCTACAAGATAATCACTAAAAAGTTGTATCTCCTTGTTGGATTTGCCCTGCGGTTACTTTTTGTTCCACTTTTTCTTCATTCAAATATATTCAAGGGAAATCTGGTTTGCCGGAAAGCGCACCGGATCGTCAAGTATTTAAAAATTAAAATGGATGAATCTGAGTATCGAACACAAGGAACTAATGTTAGCCTGAGTTAAGTTCAGAAATGAAGCATTGTGAAAGAACATGTATGATTGATAATTTCAAACAGAATTTAAACTAAACTTTTATGCTAAAAACTATAAAATGCAAGGTAAGTAAAAGTGACGGCAGTAGGTAGAAATGTTGAGTCTTTCTAACAAACAAGCTGATGCATATAAATATATTTCTCTAATCAATCATGCTCTTGTGTTCTATGTTGTAGCCTAAATTTAGACCGGATCAATCCAAGCTTCATCCTGAGATCCCTCTTGTTAGACTAGGCCCAATTTAGACGGCCCTCTTAGGTTTAGACTAACTTAAACTAAGTTTCGTTTGCAGATCCCTCTTGTAAGACTAGACTCAGCTCAAGCAGCTTACGAAAGTTTAGCCTAATTTAGCCCAAACTTCATCCGTGGATCCCTCTTGTAAGACTAGACCTCGACTAAACAACATTATTTAACAACATAATTAAAACCAAAACTTAATCCGCCGATCCCTCTTGTAAGACTAAGTTTCGATCCTGCTTCAATCAAGATGGGTGAGTTGTCTCTGGGTGTTTCATGAATTCTCTAGTTGTTGATTTGGCTATTTTTCTATCATGGAAATATGGCTTTATTCTTTAAATGTTTTATGCATGTATTGTATTGCCGAGGTTGAATGGATACAAGATATTTAGCCACCAGAAGGAACAAGTGAAAGAGAAATTGTATGTTCACTAAAATTTTGGTATGAATGTGTTTGTAAGTTCACTGTCATGTTGGATAGAATGCTAGTTTATTTGACTATCTGCATGCATATGAGATTTTTTTTTGGTGTATAATGGTGTTAATGGGGTTTGTACTTAAGATTTCAAGCAAACTACTATAACTCCCATTGTTTGGCCGACCCTAGTGATTTGAATAATATGATCTTTGATTGCCCTTCAAGTTTATATTCTTTTATGCTTTAGTTTTAAATGTTAAGGCTTAGCTACAAGTCTGATGACTCTTTAAATTGAATGCATTATACTGTAACAAACAAACATATAATGCAACTGAAGATGCTCATTATAAATTTACATATCAACATCGGTTATTAAAAA